>NC_069505.1:35454937-35717437 GCF_027579735.1 Bombina bombina
CACAGAGCTTGATAAATTGACCCCATGTAGTTATATCTATATATTACTGTATCCCATATATAAACTTGATCATGAGTATTGATAAATAAACAGTAAAGAATAAACAAGTCATAAAATACTTCTAGAATAAAAAACCAGTATACTTGCAAATAAAAGTCACTATAAGATTGTCCATTTTTTTCCAAGTTGCTGCTCATTTGTACATCAAATCTAGAAAAGTGAATAAACACAAAAAAGAGCGCAGGGCAGACCCAAGTGTAGTAAAAACAAGCAAGTAGTATTTAATGTTAGTAACGTATAAAATGTGCTCTCACACTTTTAGACCTCTTAAAAATATATCATGAGGTATATAATAGCATAAAACGTCCTCTCGCTAATGGAGTGTAGGTCATATATCAGTGATTCTTACAGGCACACACTCACAGGCAATCCAACGCCAACAGCTTAGCTCCTACAACCAGTATCTGGAGCCGCTGTGCGTGTGTATATCCAAACCACTATCGATCAGAGTGGGCGTGGTTCCCTCCAGATCCCGGTTGTAGGAGCTAAGCTGTAGGCGTGGGACAGTGTGGCCCTTGCGAGCGTGTGCCGCCTCTGTAAGAATCGCTGATATACAAACTATACTACAGGAGCAGACGGCTTGGGTCACGGACTGACAGTTTCCCATTCTTTTTATCCTCCACAAACTTTTATTCCTCCATTAGTGAGAGGACGTTTTTACTACACTTAGATCTGCCCTGCGCTCCTTTTTGTGTTTATTCACTTTTTTAGATTCTCTGTGTTTGCTAACCAGCATATTAGCATTGATTGGAACAGCTGCAGGCACTTGTGGACCCTGTGTATATTTGCTGCAAGAAACTGATGTAACAGATTTGGTTGTATATATCCTTTTTTGGCGATACATATGCTATATAAGAGTGTCTTTTAAATAACTGATCTTACTAAACTTTATCAAAATTACACTATAAATCACTGTGTTAGAGCTCCCAGTGGGATTAGAGTAATTCTCTCTAAATACATTCACTTTAGATTTTTATCTATCATTTGTGCATCAGATGTTCTTCAAACCCAATGGAATATGGTAGTAAAACGTGATTCAATGATGGAACCAATCTCCGATAGAGGGCCAGATTACAAGTGGAGCGCAAAATATTGTTTTCGTGAGGGTGATATTTGCACTCCACTTAGTAATACCAGCACATGTAAATGTGTGCTGATATTACAAGTTAGGTGCAATGCGTAATCGACTTTGCGTTCGCATTACACAGAAGTATTGCGCTCATGAGAGCGCGCTTCCATAGCCTCCAATGGCAGCCTCGTTCTCATGCCGTCAGACACTGCTTGATAATCTAACGCAGTGAAGGGGGTAAGTCGTGCAGTGATGGGCAGTAAATGTTAATATATATGTATTAGATTATATACATATATATTTAAGTGTTTATATGTGTATATCATATTAACACATAAATATATATGTAAATAAGCAGATACATATATATTTACAAGGAACACACAGTTCCCCTAGACCACAATGTAAAGTGCTGTGTTTTTTTTCTAACACCGCACACCCGCCAACTTTAACCCCTTAAGGACCACAGAACTTTTCCATTTTCTGACCGTTTGGGACCAGGGCTATTTTTACATTTCTGCTGTGTTTGTGTTTAGCTGTAATTTTCCTCTTACTCATTTACTGTACCCACTCATATTATATACAGTTTTTCTCACCATTAAATGGGCTTTCTAAAGATACCATTATTTTCATCATATCTTATAATTTAATATACAAAATATAAAATATAAGGAAAAAATGGAAAAAAATCGCTTTTTCTAACTTTGACCCCCAAGATCTGTTACGCATCTACAACCACCAAAAAACACCCATGCTAAATAGTTTCTAAATTTTGTCCTGAGTTTAGAAATACCCAATGTTTACATGTTCTTTGCTTTTTTTGCAAGTTATAGGGCAATAAATACAAGTAGCACTTTGCTATTTCCAAACCACTTTTTTTCAAAATTAGCGATAGTTACATTGGAACACTGATATCTGAATCCCTGAATATCCCTTGACATGTATATATTTTTTTTAGAAGACTACCCAAAATATCGATCTAGTCCCAATTTGGTATATTTCATGCCACCATTTCACCGCCAAATGCGATTAAAAAAAAAGTTCACTTTTTCACAAATTTTTTCACAAACTTTAGGTTTCTCACAAACAGCTAGTGCAATTATGGCACAAATGGTTGTAAAAGCTTATCTGGGATCCCCTTTGTTCAGAAATAGCAGACATATATGGCTTTGGCGTTGCTTTTTGGTAATTAGAAGGCCGCTAAATGCTGCTGCGCACCACACGTGTATTATGCCCAGCAGTGAAGGGGTTAATTAAGCTTGTAGGAAGCGTGTAGAGTTAATTTTAGCTTTAGTGTAGTGTAGAAGACAACCCAAAGTATTGATCTAGGCCTCTTTTGGTATATTTCATGCCGCCATTTCACCGCCAAATGCGATACAAAAAAAAAACAAAACACTTTTTTACAAACTTTTTCACAAACTTTAGGTTTCTCACTGAAACTATTTACAAACAGTTTGTGCAATTATGGCACAAATTATTGTAAATGCTTCTCTGGGATCCCCTTTGTTCAGAAATACCAGACATATATGGCTTTGGCGTTGCTTTTTGGTAATCTGAAGGCCGCTAAATGCCGCTGCGCACCACACGTCTATTATGCACAGCAGTGAAAGGGTTAATTAGGTAGCTTGTGGGGAGCTTGCAGGGTTAATTTTAGCTTTAGTGTAGAGATCAGCCTCCCATCTGACACATCCCACCCCCTGATCCCTCCCAAACAGCTCTCTTCCCTCCCCCACCCCACAATTGTCCCCGCCATCTTAAGTACTGGCAGAAAGTCTGCCAGTACTAAAATTAAAAAAAAAAAATGTTTTTCAAAAAACGTAATCTGCTGTACGTCGTTGGTCCTTAAGGGGTTAATAAAAAAATAAAACAATTGGGGCACTTTTGGAATATGAACCAGAGATCTGATCTCTGGTTAATTTTCTGAGCGTTAATGGCTGGTTACATATCGCGCAGACTAAAACTGGAGAATTTGACGTGTAGGGGCACACGATAAATTATCGCTTCACTTGTAATCTGGCTCACAATAGGTCATCAAGGTGGATTTATTGGATCTTTATTTAAATTGCTTTTATTCATTATCTACCGCCTGGTCTTGTTGTCTCTCAGGTCAGAGCGCCCCCCACCCCCCCCCGGGTAAGAGATAATCCCTTCGCAAGAAATAACTCACCCTCTTCCTCCTAAAGCTGTCGGTTTTTGCAGCCAGAAGTGTCATCTCATTTTCTACCCTACGGAAATCCCTCAGCAGCTGGCGGTTCCTCACACGAGCTTCTTGCTGCCGCTGGCAGATCTCCTCCCATTGGTTGTACAGTTGTGCCTTTCTCTCCCTGTGCAACAAATGGATATTTAGTACTGTTTATCACCATACGTGTGCTGCCCTAAGCATTAGGAAATATTTATCTGTGACACACAGAGGGGCCATGTCCCCAACTAAACAGCCAGCGGTCACCTTTGGATAGTATAGAAGTACTGAAGAGCCTCAGAATTATCTGCTCCCCGCTGCTCTAGGCACAGGTCTAGCTAGTGCAGGCAAGACTGTCTGTAGTGCATTCCAAGATATTCTGAAACTGTGCACAAACTGGTCATCGGTGCATTGATTACACTCAAATCCCAGTCAGTAAATTCACTTAGGGCCGGATTATCAGATGTCTCCTATAGAAAGTAATGTTATTCGCTGGAAACTTCATTGGGTAGAGCGAAGTTAGCAGTGAGCAGGGGGGGGGGGCGAAAAATTAAATCCTGCATCAAAAACAAATCACATGTCACTTCTTTCTGCGTATAGAATCTTATAAATCGCCTTGTCTATTAGGGTATTAAGTATCTTGTCACAACTTAGCTACCTTTTAGTTTGTGAGAAAAAACAGTGCGATCTGTAGGGCTGAAATAGAATTATGGGATTTGTGAGACAATTTCATACACACACATGGAACGCCCATTTTACAATAAAACAACAATTACACTATGGGGCATATTTATCAAACTCCGTATGGAGCTTGAGGCCCCTTGTTTCCGGCGATCCTTCAGGCGCGCCGGAAACAGAAGTTATGAAGTAGAAGTCTAAAGACCGCTGCTCCATAACTTGTCCACCTGCTCTGAGGCGGAAGACAAAAATCAACCCGATCGAATACGATGAGGTTGATAGACACCCCCTGCTAGCATCCGCTTGACCGCGAATCTGCAGGGGATGGCATTGCACTAGTAGTTCACAAGAACTGGTGCGATGATAAATGCTGACAGTGTATGCTGTCTGCATTTATCGATGTGCAGCGGACATGATACGCTACTTCGTATCATGTCCGCTCGCACATTGTTAAATATGCCCCTATGTATTTTGTAATAAGTACAAATTTCGGTGTGCTTTTTGCGCATCCAGTGCACTTAAATTACGAATTACCCTGTGCATATTTAATACAATTTATTTGATTGTAATTTACATACAATTTTTTTTTTTATATATATATAACATACGATTTTTGGTGAACAATTTTGTTACAATTTTTTATGAACCTTAACAAAACATTTTTTCCTGCGCATTTTTGTGTAAATGGTTCAATTATTTGTTTTATATGATTTAAAATTAATGGTTTTCATTCTACACTTATGTAATGTATGTATCGCCTTCCCTAATGAAAATGTAGTATACGCCCCTTAGCGAGACACCCTGTTTTCAAGGTAAAAATCATTTTTCCAGTGCTACAAATTAATGGAATATAAAATACTTCATGTTGAAAGTTCCTTTATTTGTCTGCAGTGTATAATGCGCAGAGCACCTCAGGCCTTCCACAGCAAAACGCTATTTTATCAATAAAATGACGTTAGCCAATAGCTGTGCGGGCCAGTTGGCATTATGCTGTATGGCTGGAATGCTATTGCTAACATCATCTCATTAATAAAATAGTGTTATGCTGTTGGCGGACTGAGGCTAGCACGCTATTGGCTAACATCATCTCATTGATAAAATAGCGTTCTGCCATGGGAGATCTGAAACTAGCACGCTTTTGGCTAACATCATCTCATTGATAAAATAGCGTTCTGCCGTTGGAGGTCTGAGGCTAGCACGCTATTGGCTAACATCATCTCATTGATAAAATAGTGTTTTGCTGTGGGAGGTCTGAGGCTAGCATGCTATTGGCTAACATCACTTCATTGATAAAATATTGTACTGCCGTGGGCTGCCAGAGGCGTTTAGCACGGCATACGCTACTGGCAAATAAAGAAACTTTCAGCATTAAGTATTTTATACTTCATGATTGAAAGTCCCCTTTATTACTCAGTCCGGTAACATGTGAATAGAACCACTTTATCTTGCAACTCAGTTCGGTAATGTGTGTATAGAACTCTGCCCACTTTATCTGGTTACTCAGTCCGGTAACGTGTGTATAGAACTCCACTCACTTTATCTGGTTACTCAGTCCTGTAACGTGTGAATAGAACTCCGCCCACTTTATCTGGTTTCTCAGTCCGGTAAAGTGTGTATAGAGCTCCGCCCACTTTATCTGGTTACTCATTCTGGTAAAGTGTGAATAGAACTCGGCCCACTTTATCTGGTTGCTCAGTCCGGTAATATGTGTATAGAGCTTCACCCACTTTATCTAGTTTCTCAGTCCGGTAATATGTGTATAGAGTTCCGCCCATTTTATCTGGTTACTCTGTCCGGTAACATGTGAATAGAACTCCGCTCAATTTATCTGGTTACTCAGTCCGGTAACGTGTATATAGAACTCTGCACACTTTATCTGGTTACTTAGTCCGGTAATGTGTGTATAGAGCTCTGCCCACTTTATCTGGTTACTCAGTCCGGTAACGTGTGTATAGAACTCGGCCCACTTTATCTGGTTGCTCAGTCCGGTAATATGTGTATAGAGCTCCACCCACTTTATCTAGTTACTCAATCCGGTAACATGTGAATAGAACTCTGCCCACTTTATCTCGCAACTCAGTTCGGTAATGTGTGTATAGAACTCCGCCCACTTTATCTAGTTACTCAGTCCGGTAATGTGTGTATAGAACTCTGCACACTTTATTTGGTTACTCAGTCCGGTAACGTGTGTATAGAACTCCACTCACTTTATCTATTTACTCAGTCCGGTAACGTTTGAATAGAACTCCGCCCACTTTATCTGGTTTCTCAGTCCGGTAACGTGTGTATAGAGCTCCGCCCACTTTATCTGGTTACTCATTCTGGTAAAGTGTGAATAGAACTCCCCCATTTTATCTGGTTACTCAGTCCAATAACTTATGTATATAACTCTGCCCACTTTATCTGGTTACTCAGTCCGGTAACATGTGTATAGAACTCGGCCCACTTTATCTGGTTGCTCAGTCCGGTAATATGTGTATAGAGCTCCACCCACTTTATCTAGTTTCTCAGTCCGGTAATGTGTGTATAGAGTTCCGCCCACTTTATCTGGTTACTCTGTCCAGTAACATGTGAATAGAACTCCGCTCAATTTATCTGGTTACTCAGTCCGGTAACATGTATATAGAACTCTGCACACTTTATCTGGTTACTTAGTCCAGTAATGTGTGTATAGAGGTCCGCCCACTTTATCTGGTTACTCAGTCCGGTAACGTGTGAATAAAACTCTGCACACTTTATCTGGTTACTAAGTCCGGTAACGTGTCTATAGAACTCCGTCCACTTTAACTGGTTATTCCGTCTGGTAACGTGTGTATAGAACTCCGCCCACTTTATCTGATAGCTCAGTCCAGTAATGTGTGTATAGAGCTCCACCCACTTTATCTAGTTTCTCAGTCCGGTAATGTGTATAGAGCAACGCCCACTTTATCTGGTTACTCAGTCCGGAAATGTGTGTAGAGCTCCGCCCACTTTATCTGGTTACTCAGTCCGGTAATGTATGTAAAGAACTCCGCACACTTTATCTGGTTACTCAGTTCGGTAACGTGTGTATAGAACTCCGTCCACTTTATCTGGTTACTCAGTCCGGTAACGTGTCTATAGAACTCCGCCCACTATATCTGGTTATTCCGCCCAGTAACGTATGTATAGAACTCCGCCCACTTTATCTCTTTACTCAGTCTGGTAACGTGTGTATAGAACTCCGCCCACTTTATCTGATTGCTCAGTCCAGTAACATGTGTATAGAGCTCTGCTCACTTTATCTGGTTACTCATTCTGGTAAAGTGTGAATAGAACTCGGCCCACTTTATCTGGTTGCTCAGTCCGGTAATATGTGTATAGAGCTTCACCCACTTTATCTAGTTTCTCAGTCCGGTAATATGTGTATAGAGTTCCGCCCATTTTATCTGGTTACTCTGTCCGGTAACATGTGAATAGAACTCCGCTCAATTTATCTGGTTACTCAGTCCGGTAACGTGTATATAGAACTCTGCACACTTTATCTGGTTACTTAGTCCGGTAATGTGTGTATAGAGCTCTGCCCACTTTATCTGGTTACTCAGTCCGGTAACGTGTGTATAGAACTCGGCCCACTTTATCTGGTTGCTCAGTCCGGTAATATGTGTATAGAGCTCCACCCACTTTATCTAGTTACTCAATCCGGTAACATGTGAATAGAACTCTGCCCACTTTATCTCGCAACTCAGTTCGGTAATGTGTGTATAGAACTCCGCCCACTTTATCTAGTTACTCAGTCCGGTAATGTGTGTATAGAACTCTGCACACTTTATTTGGTTACTCAGTCCGGTAACGTGTGTATAGAACTCCACTCACTTTATCTATTTACTCAGTCCGGTAACGTTTGAATAGAACTCCGCCCACTTTATCTGGTTTCTCAGTCCGGTAACGTGTGTATAGAGCTCCGCCCACTTTATCTGGTTACTCATTCTGGTAAAGTGTGAATAGAACTCCCCCATTTTATCTGGTTACTCAGTCCAATAACTTATGTATATAACTCTGCCCACTTTATCTGGTTACTCAGTCCGGTAACATGTGTATAGAACTCGGCCCACTTTATCTGGTTGCTCAGTCCGGTAATATGTGTATAGAGCTCCACCCACTTTATCTAGTTTCTCAGTCCGGTAATGTGTGTATAGAGTTCCGCCCACTTTATCTGGTTACTCTGTCCAGTAACATGTGAATAGAACTCCGCTCAATTTATCTGGTTACTCAGTCCGGTAACATGTATATAGAACTCTGCACACTTTATCTGGTTACTTAGTCCAGTAATGTGTGTATAGAGGTCCGCCCACTTTATCTGGTTACTCAGTCCGGTAACGTGTGAATAAAACTCTGCACACTTTATCTGGTTACTAAGTCCGGTAACGTGTCTATAGAACTCCGTCCACTTTAACTGGTTATTCCGTCTGGTAACGTGTGTATAGAACTCCGCCCACTTTATCTGATAGCTCAGTCCAGTAATGTGTGTATAGAGCTCCACCCACTTTATCTAGTTTCTCAGTCCGGTAATGTGTATAGAGCAACGCCCACTTTATCTGGTTACTCAGTCCGGAAATGTGTGTAGAGCTCCGCCCACTTTATCTGGTTACTCAGTCCGGTAATGTATGTAAAGAACTCCGCACACTTTATCTGGTTACTCAGTTCGGTAACGTGTGTATAGAACTCCGTCCACTTTATCTGGTTACTCAGTCCGGTAACGTGTCTATAGAACTCCGCCCACTATATCTGGTTATTCCGCCCAGTAACGTATGTATAGAACTCCGCCCACTTTATCTCTTTACTCAGTCTGGTAACGTGTGTATAGAACTCCGCCCACTTTATCTGATTGCTCAGTCCAGTAACATGTGTATAGAGCTCTGCTCACTTTATCTGGTTACTCATTCTGGTAAAGTGTGAATAGAACTCGGCCCACTTTATCTGGTTGCTCAGTCCGGTAATATGTGTATAGAGCTTCACCCACTTTATCTAGTTTCTCAGTCCGGTAATATGTGTATAGAGTTCCGCCCATTTTATCTGGTTACTCTGTCCGGTAACATGTGAATAGAACTCCGCTCAATTTATCTGGTTACTCAGTCCGGTAACGTGTATATAGAACTCTGCACACTTTATCTGGTTACTTAGTCCGGTAATGTGTGTATAGAGCTCTGCCCACTTTATCTGGTTACTCAGTCCGGTAACGTGTGTATAGAACTCGGCCCACTTTATCTGGTTGCTCAGTCCGGTAATATGTGTATAGAGCTCCACCCACTTTATCTAGTTACTCAATCCGGTAACATGTGAATAGAACTCTGCCCACTTTATCTCGCAACTCAGTTCGGTAATGTGTGTATAGAACTCCGCCCACTTTATCTAGTTACTCAGTCCGGTAATGTGTGTATAGAACTCTGCACACTTTATTTGGTTACTCAGTCCGGTAACGTGTGTATAGAACTCCACTCACTTTATCTATTTACTCAGTCCGGTAACGTTTGAATAGAACTCCGCCCACTTTATCTGGTTTCTCAGTCCGGTAACGTGTGTATAGAGCTCCGCCCACTTTATCTGGTTACTCATTCTGGTAAAGTGTGAATAGAACTCCCCCATTTTATCTGGTTACTCAGTCCAATAACTTATGTATATAACTCTGCCCACTTTATCTGGTTACTCAGTCCGGTAACATGTGTATAGAACTCGGCCCACTTTATCTGGTTGCTCAGTCCGGTAATATGTGTATAGAGCTCCACCCACTTTATCTAGTTTCTCAGTCCGGTAATGTGTGTATAGAGTTCCGCCCACTTTATCTGGTTACTCTGTCCAGTAACATGTGAATAGAACTCCGCTCAATTTATCTGGTTACTCAGTCCGGTAACATGTATATAGAACTCTGCACACTTTATCTGGTTACTTAGTCCAGTAATGTGTGTATAGAGGTCCGCCCACTTTATCTGGTTACTCAGTCCGGTAACGTGTGAATAAAACTCTGCACACTTTATCTGGTTACTAAGTCCGGTAACGTGTCTATAGAACTCCGTCCACTTTAACTGGTTATTCCGTCTGGTAACGTGTGTATAGAACTCCGCCCACTTTATCTGATAGCTCAGTCCAGTAATGTGTGTATAGAGCTCCACCCACTTTATCTAGTTTCTCAGTCCGGTAATGTGTATAGAGCAACGCCCACTTTATCTGGTTACTCAGTCCGGAAATGTGTGTAGAGCTCCGCCCACTTTATCTGGTTACTCAGTCCGGTAATGTATGTAAAGAACTCCGCACACTTTATCTGGTTACTCAGTTCGGTAACGTGTGTATAGAACTCCGTCCACTTTATCTGGTTACTCAGTCCGGTAACGTGTCTATAGAACTCCGCCCACTATATCTGGTTATTCCGCCCAGTAACGTATGTATAGAACTCCGCCCACTTTATCTCTTTACTCAGTCTGGTAACGTGTGTATAGAACTCCGCCCACTTTATCTGATTGCTCAGTCCAGTAACATGTGTATAGAGCTCTGCTCACTTTATCTGGTTACTCAGTCCGGTAATGTGTGTATAGAGCTCTGCCCACTTTATCTGGTTACTCAGTCCGTAACGTGTGAATAGAACTCCGCCCACTTTATCTGGTTACTCAGTCTGGTAATGTGTGAATAGAATTCCGCCCACTTTGGTTACTCAGTCCGGTAACATGTGAATAGAACTCTGCCCACTTTATCTCACAACTCAGTTCGGTAATGTTTGTATAGAACTCCGCCCACTTTATCTGGTTACTCAGTCCGGTAATGTGAGTATAGAACTCTGCACACTTTATCTGGTTACTCAGTCCGGTAACGTGCGAATAGAACTCCACCCACTTTATCTGGTTACTCAGTCCGGTAACATGTGTACGGAACTCTGCCCATTTTATCTGGTTACTCAGTCTGGTAACATGTGTATAGAACTCCACCCACTTTATCTGCTTACTAAGTCCTGTAACATGCAAATAGATCTCTGCACACTTTATCTGGTTACTCAGTCTGGTAAAGTGTGAAAAGAACTCCACTCACTTTATCTGGTTACTCAGTCCGGTAATGTGTGTATTGAACTCCGCCCACTATATCTGGTTACTCAGTCCGGTAACGTGCGAATAGAACTCTGCCCACTTAATCTGATTATTCAGTCCAGTAACGTGTGTATAGAACTCTGCCCACTGTGTCTGGTTACTCAGTTTGGTAACGTATGTATAGAACTCCGCCCACTTTATCTCTTTACTCAGCCTGGCAAAGTGTGAATAGAACTCCGCCCATTTTACCTGGTTACTTAGTCCGGTAAATGTGTAAGAACTCCGCCCACTTTATTCGGTTACTCAGATCGGTAACGTGCAAATAGAACTCCGCCCATTTTATCTGGTTACTCAGTCTGGCAACGTATGTATAGAACTCCGCCCACTTTATCTCTTTGCTCAGCCTGGAAAAGTGTGTATAGAACTCCAGCCACTTTATCTCTTTACTAAGTCCGGTAATGTGCGAATAGAACTCCGTCCATTTTATCTGGTTACTCAGTCCAGTAATGTGTGTATAGGAAATGTAAGGCAAATTGCCTGGAATGCACATAAGGGTTAAGGCCGAGACGGAGGAGTGGGAGTGCTGTGTTGTGTGTGTGAAACAATGTTGCAGAAAGAGGGGAGGGGTTCCAGCTTACCCTTTTTAAGCCCTGTACAGGAAGCACAATTCCTCTTTCTGCGGGTTTCTTCAAAGTTTTCACATGAGGCGTTCAAGGAGATCTAAGGTACCTCCAAAACAAATCATGGAGGCTAGGGAGGAACCTACAGACAGAGAGGTGGTGGAAGAAAGTGATGAAGCTGCAGAATGGATTGCGCCATCTCCTGACACGGTGGGTCGAACCCCTTTACTTTCCTCCTCCCTTGCCCCTTCCCTGGGTCAGTCTAGTGGGGATGTGGGTGCTGTTAGTTTGGCAGATATTTCTGATCAGGCCCTGTTAGAGGCCATTTCGCAAGAGGGTAATTGGGAGGTTGCTGCTGAGCCCTCATATGCGGCGTCTGAGCCCGCGGGCCATGCGGCCTATGTAGGGCCCTCTCATCAGAGGGTTAATTATGTGGCAGGCCCCTCTCATGAGGATCTCTATGCCCCCAATATTACTAATTTGGCTCCAGTGTCCATTCTGGGCCCTTCCGGATTTAATCCCGGTGTCCCTTTACATAATAGGCCCCAACTTACGGGAGTTCCCTCCAGGGTTACTACCCAGGCCCAAATTCTGGTGTCTGCACCCCCCATATCTTCCCCTGGCTCCTCGTGGCCTTCTATTCAGCCCCAAATCGTTGGTGAGTTTAGTGGGAGCGGACCGGCCTTACCTGCTACTGCTGCGGCTGTATCCCAGGATTCCATCGCGGTGGCGATGTCCTTATTCCAGATGTGGGCGGCGGCGGAGTTGTCCGGGGCTCCGGGCGGGTCCCACGTGGTCCACGGTCCTCCATCGGTACTCGCGCAGGCTCCCACAACATCTTCGGCCTTCTCCGTGTCGACTTCCGGTCTCGGGTCCTCCAGCGGCGGTACTTCCGGTGATGTCACTTCCGGTGATGTCACTTCCGGTACCGCCATTTTGCACCAGACATCGAAACGGAGCAGATCGGGTTCCCCATGTGGCGACCAAGGTAAGAGAGGAGTACCGCGGGGGGGGGAACTCGTGCTCTCGGGGGCAAGTCTATCATGGCATTGGGGGCAAAAGGTGTTGATACTGCTATGGCAGGGTTTCACGGGGGGAACATTTTTGATACAGTTGGGGACGTTTCACATAAGGGGCAATATGCTGGGCAGATGAAACGAGGGGCCATTGTTAGCGGCCTAAGTGGGCAGAATAAGAAAGGGGCTATTGCTGCTAATACGCGGTCGGGGGCAAAGGCTCCATCGGGCAACAATAAAGGTGATGCGTCACCTATTAGGCCCAATAAGAGTAGGTTGAAGGGAGCGAGCGGGGTTAGTACAGCCTCAAGTGGTGTGAGTGGCGAGCCAACTGGCGGTGTTTCCGGTAGGCACAGTTATGATAAGAGTAGTAGTAGGCCTCATGCTGCGGTCGCGGTTCCGGCTGCGACACGGAGGGTAGTCACTAGATCCACGGCCAGGCAGGGTTCCCCGGATCCATTTCAGAGCCTAGATTTGGCGTTAGCGCCAACTAAGAGTTGCAAGAAGGCCCCATCCCAGGCCCAGAAATTAGTTTGCTTCAGCGACAATATAGAAGATTTTTCTGAGGATGAAAGGAGTGTGCATGTTTCGGCTGGGGTTGACAATTGCGCAGGCGCACATGGCATGCATGAGGGGATGGGTGAGCAGCCTGAGGGCAAGGGGAAGGGGAGAGCTGATCTTCCCCGTCGTGGTACTCCTCTTTGGCATTCTGTTTTGCAGGATAGCGACATGGCGACTACAGGAGATTCCGGCAGTGGGTTGGAGAGAGGAGCTGAGAGTGGCCCAGAGTCAATGGTGTCAGAGTGGTGAAGTCAGAGACTTCAGGAGTGGTGTCTATTCCAAACCGGATAGGTTCCCAAACCGGTGAGTCTTCAGTTTCAGTGGGGTTGAGGGGTTTCACGTCATCTTCAGATGATTCTGGGTCAGAGAACGATAAAGAGTTGGGTTTAAATGCTAAAATGCATAAACGTATGTACAAAATGCTTAGGTGGTTGACAGAGGAGAAAAAATCAGCCAGGGGGGGATTACACAGATCTTCTGAACCTGTTACCTCTGATAAGTCTGATAGGGTATCCCAACCCAGATCTAGAATCAGTGAGGTGGGCCTGCTAACCGTAAGGTGGCACTCCACGGTGATACCCGGTCTTGGTCCTCCTACGATTTGCACGAGCATCTTAAGACTAAGACGGTTCAGCGCATTCAGGAGGGAAAGTATGTCAATATCTTTGAGCTCCCTGTGGAAGCCTTGAGGCAGAAGGAGAGAGCGGAAGATGGGAACGGGCCAAAGAAATACCAGCGCCCTGACACGTTCCATGAATGGCGACGTTGTTTCAGGATTTACGCTTTGTGTTTCTTGGAAAAGCGGTCAGACCAGTGTCTAGCCATCTTGAAATACATGGAGAATATGGAAATCATTGCGGAGAATTACAGCGATGGAGCCTGGTGGGACTATGACAAGGAATTCCGTAGGAAGATGGTAGGTAACCCGCTACTAGATTTTGGATGTGTGGAGATGCAGCTTTGGGCCCGGCTGGGTCCTGAGAAAGTCCCAGGGACTTCGGCTCCTCCAACAGGTTCACAGCAGGCCCGCTCAGCCAGTAGATTTCGTAGACGCCCCGCTGGGGTCTGTTGTAAATTTCAAGACAAGCACTGCGTGCTGGGAACTGCATGTTCCTTTCGGCACGCGTGCCGCAACTGCAGGGGACTCCATCTGGCCGCAGATTGCGTTAAGAAAAGTGAAAAATAAGACAGGCCTGGATAAAGAGGACCTGTTGTCAGTAAGAGCGGGCACCCTGCTGAGGGTGGCCGCAATTAAACCTTGGCTCACGCTGTACCCTGATAGGGAGGCAGCGGCTTTGCTGGAGTCCAGGCTCCAGGAGGGTTTCAGTATTCCAGTGCAGGGTAAGGTTACAGGTGCTGCAGCCCGCAGGAACCTGAAATCTGCTTCCCAGTTTCCGGAAGCGTTAAGGGAGAAATTGGGTAAGGAAGTTGCCCTGGGTAGAATGGCTGGTCCATTTAGGGTAAAACCTATGCCGGGATTGGTTATCTCTCCTTTAGGGGTCGTGCCAAAGAAGGACCCAGGGAAATTCAGGATGATTCAACATCTTTCCTACCCAAAAGACAAGTCAGGAATTACGGTTTATTACCAGTCTTTTGATTATGCTTTAAAGGTGGTTTGTAGATCGGGTCAAGGTGCTTTGTTGGCTAAACTTGACATTGAGTCTGCCTTAAGACTCTTTCCGATTCACCCAACATCCTTTTATTTAATGGGGTGTTTTTTCAACGGATCCTATTATGTCGACCGTTGTTTACCCATGGGGTGTTCAATTTCCTGCGGCTATTTTAAGGCTTTTAGCTCTTTTTTACATTGGGCTGTTGCCGAGGTGACGGGGGAAGATAGAATTGCTCACTATCTAGATGATTTTCTATTGGTGGGTAGACAGGGCTCCAGGGAATGTGAGTTACTGCTGCACACCATGAGGCTGTTACTGTCCAAATTTGGTGTTCCCTTGGCTGAGGACAAAACTGAGGGCCATTGTACATGTCTTACTTTCTTAGGAATAGAAATTGACTCAGTAGAGGAGGAATGCAGGCTTCCAGCAGATAAAGTCCGGAGGATGCTGGAGGAAGTAAGAAGACTTGCAGCGGCAAAATTATGCATGCTAAAAGAGCTACAATCATTATTGGGTCTGCTTAATTTTGCAGGGCGAGTCATCCCGATGGGGAGAATTTTCCTGAAAAGAATGGAGCGTCTGTTGCCGGGGGTGACCTCCCCCAAGGCAAGATTGCTGATTAGTAAAGAAATGAAGGACGATCTCCAGGTTTGGGATCTGTTTCTCAGGGATTTTAATGGGGTTTGTATTTGGAAAAATCCTCAGACTTCCGTGCAGTCCCTTCACCTGTTTACGGATGCTGCGGGGGCTTTTGGTTATGGTGCTTATCTTAAAGGTGAGTGGAGCCTCCTGGAGCTTTTCCCCATTCTGGTGGCGCTGGAGATATGGGGGACAAACTCAAAAACAGTTCCGTCGTTTTTTGGACGGACAATTTGAGTGTGGTTTTTCCATTAATGGACTTTTCTCTTCCTCCCCACCAGTGGTTAGATATCTTAGGATTCTGGTCTTGGGATGCCTTAAGCGGAACATTGAGTTTCAGGCTCGGCATGTCCCTGGGGTTGCTAATATTATATGCTGATGCACTTTATCGTTTTCAATGGGAACATTTTAGGAAGTTTGCTCCTAACGTTGCCACTCATGGCGTTCCCTGTCCTCCCTTCCTTTGGCAGGTGGCATTGGATGGCAGTCTTTGATTCGGTTACTGAAGGCATCCATGGCACCTTCCACTTGGAAGTCTTATGTGAGGTATTGGGAAGAATGGGTATTCTTCTGTGATGTTCAGGGATTTCCTTCTTGCACAGGTGAGCAAGATTGGCTGTTGCGCTGGCTTGTGGAGCTTAGGACTAAGTAAGCGAAAAAGGGGGCGGTGACGGCATGTTTGGCAGCGGTATCCTTTTTCTGTAAATTGTTCACACTGACAGACTCTTCCAAGATGTTTTTGGTTTGCCAAATTCTTCTGGGCTGGGGGAGGTCGGAGGTGCAGCGACCTGACATTAGGGAACCCATAACTGCTGATCGGTTGGTCCTCCTGCTTCAAGTCCTACATGAGGTCTGTTCCTCGGAATATGAGGTGCCGCTCTTTTCCGTGGCGTTCACCATGGCGTTTCATGGCGCACTGCATGTGGGGGAATTGGTTCCGCAATCTAAGTTGGAAAAAATGGGAGGTGTGCTGACCGAAAATGTTAGATTTGCGGATAATGGGGTGTTGCTATACATCCAAAGTGGATCAGGATGGTAGGGGGGCTTGGCTGTTGCTCCCCGCGCATTGTGGTTCCGCCAGTTGCCCTTGTGTCCTGTTAAAGGCCTACTCGGACAAGCGTCCAGTGGGTGCAAAGAGATTTTTGATTCATCAGGATGGTACCCCTCTTACGAGGTTTCAATTCAGGAGGGTCTTGGGATGGGCAGCAGAAAAGGCTGGTTTAAATCCCAATACCATAGCCCCTCACTCATTTAGGGTGGGGGCTGCTACAACTGCAGCAGCTTTAGGCTGGTCGGCTGACCGCATAATGGCATTGGGGAGGTGGAAGTCCAGGAGGTATGAGATATATGTGAGACCCCTTTTATCCCATTGCTAATACATACAGTGTGTTAAGGTTGTGTTGTTTTCACTGTAATGATATGATATAACACTTGTTTCTGTTACAGGGCCTAGCAGTGGTCCGCTTCGTGCCTGGATCGTCGGGCACTCGTTCGTGCACTGGGCAGCCATCTGAGCGTCAACTCGACCTGTAGGACAGCAGCTTGGGTTCTCCTCATCTAGGGTGGTCGTTAGGTGGTTAGGGAGAAGAGGCCTTTGCTGGGCAGATCTGCCTGGATTACTGCAAGACGCCATGAGGCATTGGGAGAAACCTCATGTTTTGATCATACACTTAGGTGGTAATGATCTTGGCTCAATTCCCGGCCCGGATTTGAGCGCAGTAATCCAGTCGGACCTGCGCATCTTCAAAGCTTGGATGCCTGGTGTGAGAATGGGTTGGTCGAATATTAATCCTAGGTTGACGTGGCGTCACATGGCCAATCATAGAGCAACATTTCAGGTCAGAAAAAAGCTCAATAGGGACGTTAGAAAACTGATGTTTGAGCTTAGGGGGTTTGTTGTGGAGCACAAATCCATTACGGCCGCTGACCGGAGCCTCTACTGAGGCGACGTGGTTCATCTTTCGGTCCATGGCATGGACCTGATTCTTGAAGATCTACTACAGTCCCTACTCCTATTTGTGTGAGTTTGGGTGGCGACAAGAGTGGCCCCTGATATGTGGGCGATCTCGTGGCGGGTGGACAGTGTCCGGGGGCAGGATGTGATCGAGGTAGAGTGATGGCACTTCCGGCCAGGGTTGAAGTCCTCAGACGCGTGTCTGGGGTGTTCCCTACCCGTGTGATTTTGAAGCAAAGAACTCCCTAAGTTTCCAGTATTGAGCTACGCTCTGCTTCCTCTCCTGCGCCCTGGTAGTGCCCATCTTGTTAGCATGGGTTACTACGCATTAGCTAGTACCTGATTGCTGCCCCCCTGGTCCATGTTTATTCACGCTGGTCGTTTGGTTCATGTGTTGCCACAATAAACGTGACCTGCGGGTTTTATAACCAAGAAGTTGTGTGTTTTATTTCTATGTTAGAAATTAAGTTGAGTTTACATTAAACTAAGAATGTAAATAGTTATTTAAGTACAAAACCAGAAAAGTTGCCAGGTATAGAAGGGGTTAAATTAGTGATAGCTATGAAACATATATATGTAAGAAAATTGGCGGTTGGGAACAAATAAAATGAAATGAGATAAGTCTCAATTAGAGCAATGGATATCACAACTGACTGAAGGCTAGATTTAGAGTTTGGCGGCCAAAGGGGTGCGTTAGCTACGCATGCTTTTTTTCCCCCGCACCTTTTAAATACCACTGGTATTTAGAGTTCACAGAATGGCTGGGTTTTCAGTGCGTTAGGCTCCAAAAAGGGAGCGTAGAGCATAATTTAATGCCACTGCAACTCTCGATACCAGCGGTGCTTACGGACGCGGCCAGCTTAAAAAACGTGCTCGTGCACGATTCCCCCATAGAAAACAATGGGGCAGTTTGAGCTGAAAAAAAACCTAACACCTGCAAAAAAGCAGCGTTCAGCTCCTAACGCAGCCCCATTGTTTTCTATGGGGAAACACTTCCTACGTCTGCACCTAACACTCTAACATGTACCCCGAATCTAAACACCCCTAACCTTACACTTATTAACCCCTATTCTGCCGCCCCCGCTATCGCTGACACCTGCATATTTTTTTTAACCCCTAATCTGCCGCTTCGTAAACCGCCGCTACTTACATTATCCCTATGTACCCCTAATCTGCTGCCCCTAACACCGCCGACCCCTATATTATATTAATTAACCCCTAATCTGCCCCCAACAACGTCGCCTCCACCTGCCTACACTTATTAACCCCTAATCTGCCGACCGGACCACGCCGCTATTATAATAAAGTTATTAACCCCTAACCCGCCTCACTCCCGCCTCAACAACCCTATAATAAATAGTATTAACCCCTAATCTGCCCTCCCTAACATCGCCGACACCTAACTTCAAACATTAACCCGTAATCTGCCGACTGGAGCTCACCGCTATTCTAATAAATGTATTAACCCCTAAAGCTAATTCTAACCCTAACACCCCCCCCTAAGTTAAATATAATTTTTATCTAACAAAATAAATTAACTATTATTAAATAACTTATTCCTATTTAAAGCTAAATACTTACCTGTAAAATAAACCCCAATATAGCTACAATATAAATTATAATTATATTGTAGCTATTTTAGGATTAATATTTATTTTACAGGCAACTTTGTAATTATATTAACCAGGTACAATAGCTATTAAATAGTTAATAACTATTTAATAGTTACCTAGTTAAAATAATTACAAAATTCCCTGTAAAATAAATCCTAACCTAAGTTACAATTAAACCTAAAACTACACTATCAATAAATTAATTAAATAAAATACCTACAATTATCTACAATTAAACCTAACACTACACTATCAATAAATTATTTAAATAAAATACCTACAATTATCTACAATGAAATAAACTAACTAAAGTACAAAAAATAAAAAAGAACTAAGTTAAATAAAAAAATGCCCTACCCTATTCTAAATTAAAAAAGTTCAAAGCTCTTTTACCTTACCAGCCCTTAAAAGGACCTTTTGTGGGGCATGCCCCAAATAATTCAGCTCTTTTGCCTGTAAAAAAAAACATATACAATACCCCCCCCCCAACATTACAACCCACCACCCACATACCCCTAATCTAACCCAAACCCCCCTTAAATAAACCTAACACTAAGCCCCTGAAGATCTCCCTACCTTGTCTTCACCTCACCGGGTCCCGATCTGTCCAGAAGAGCCTCCGATGTCTTGATCCAAGCCCAAGCGGGGGGCTGAAGAGTGACGTCCATCCTCGGGCTGAAGTCTGGATCCAAGCGGCGGCTGAAGAAATCCATCATCGGGCTGAAGTCGGAAGTCCATCATCGGGATGAAGTCTTCTATCAAGCAGCATCTTCAATCTTCTTTCTTCTGGAGCGGAGCGGAGCCATCTTCTTCCCAACTGACGCGGATCCAACCTCTTCAACCAACGCCTACTCACCGAATGACGGTTCCTTTAAATGATGTCATCCAAGATGGCGTCCCTCGAATTCCGATTGGCTGATAGGATTCTATCAGCCAATCGGAATTAAGGTAGGAATATTCTGATTGGCTGATGGAATCAGCCAATCAGATTCAAGTTCAATCCGATTGGCTGATCCAATCAGCCAATCAGATTGAGCTCACATTCTATTAGCTGTTCCGATCAGCCAATAGAATGCAAGCTCAATCTGATTGGCTGATTGGATCAGCCAATCGGATTGAACTTGATTCTGATTGGCTGATTCCATCAGCCAATCAGAATTTTCCTACCTTAATTCCGATTGGCTGATAGAATCCTATCAGCCAATCGGAATTCGAGGGACACCCTCTTGGATGACGTCATTTAAAGGAACCGTCATTCGGCTAGTAGGCATCGCTTGAAGAGGTTGGATCCGTGTCGGCTGGGAAGAAGATGGCTCCGCTCCGCTCCGGAAGAAAGAAGATTGAAGATGCGGCTTGATAGAAGACTTCATCCCGATGATGGACTTCCGACTTCAGCCCGATGATGGAGTTCTTCAGCCGCCGCATGGATCAAGACTTCGGACCCTGTTCTGGACCGATCGCTGAACCCGGTGAGGTGAAGACAAGGTAGGGAGATCTTCAGGGGCTTAGTGTTAGGTTTATTTAAGGGGGGTTTGGGTTAGATTAGGGGTATGTGGGTGATGGGTTGTAATGTTGGGGGGGTATTGTATGTTTTTTTTACAGGCAAAAGAGCTGAATTCTTTGGGGCATGCCCCGCAAATGGCACTTTTCAGGAGCTTTGAACTTTTTAAATTTAGAATAGGGTAGGGCATTTTTTTTATTTTGGGGGGCTTTGTTATTTTATTAGGAGGCTTAGAGTAGGTGTAATTAGTTTAAAATTGTTGTAATATTTTTCTAATGTTTGTAAATATTTTTTTATGTTTTGTAACTTAGTTCTTTTTTATTTTTTGTACTTTAGTTAGTTTATTTAATTGTAGATAATTGTAGGTATTTTATTTAATTAATTTATTGATAGTGTAGTGTTAGGTTTAATTGTAACTTAGGTTAGGATTTATTTTACAGGTAATTTTGTAATTATTTTAACTAGGTAACTATTAAATAGTTATTAACTATTTAATAGCTATTGTACCTGGTTAATATAATTACAAAGTTGCCTGTAAAATAAATATTAATCCTAAAATAGCTACAATATAATTATAATTTATATTGTAGCTATATTAGGGTTTATTTTACAGGTAAGTATTTAGCTTTAAATAGGAATAAGTTATTTAATAATAGTTAATTTATTTTGTTAGATAAAAATTATATTTAACTTAGGGGGGTGTTAGGGTTAGGGTTAGAATTAGCTTTAGGGGTTAATACATTTATTAGAATAGTGGTGAGCTCCAGTCGGCAGATTAGGGGTTAATGTTTGAAGTTAGGTGTCGGCGATGTTAGGGAGGGCAAATTAGGGGTTAATACTATTTATTATAGGGTTATTGAGGCGGGAGTGAGGCGGATTAGGGGTTAATAACTTTATTATAATAGCGGCGCAGTCCGGTCGGCAGATTAGGGGTTAATAAGTGTAGGCAGGTGGAGGCGACGTTGTGGGGGGCAGATTAGGGGTTAATAAATATAATATAGGGGTCGGCGGTGTTAGGGGCAGCAGATTAGGGGTTCATAGGGATAACGTAGGTGGCAGTGGCGTGCGGTCGGCAGATTAGGGGTTAAAAAATTTTAATAGAGTGGCGGCGATGTGGGGGGACCTTGGTTTAGGGGTACATAGGTAGTTTATGGGTGTTAGTGTACTTTATAGCACAGTAGTTAAGAGCTTTATGAACCGGCGTTAGCCCAGAAAGCTCTTAACTACTGACTTTTTTCTGCGGCTGGAGTTTTGTCGCTAGATTTCTAACGCTCACTTCAGCCACGACTCTAAATACCGGCGTTAGAAAGATCCCATTGAAAAGATAGGATACGCAATTGACGTAAGGGGATCTGCGGTATGGAAAAGTCACGGCTGGAAAGTGAGCGTTAGACCCTTTCCTGACTGACTCCAAATACCAGAGGGCGGTAAAAACCAGCGTTAGGACCCTCTAACGCTGGTTTTGACGGCTACCGCCCAACTCTAAATCTAGCCGTGAGAGCGTTCACAAAAGTACATACATAGTAAACCGTATAAAAGGGCAAATGCCTCTGTATTTGGTACTTATCCAAAGCTACAACTCTGGCCTGAGTTTAGCAAATGTGCCGGTCCGTGTATGCAGTCAATCAGCTCCCTTCTCTCCGTTATGCTGCTCAGCAAAGAAAAACAAACTTTAAACACAAGTGGTCCGTATGGAACGCTGCATCCGTGTGCCGCTCCGGCTTCTCCGCTCATACCGCAAGAACCGGGTGTTCCACTCTCACCCTGTGATCCAATGGAATGCTGGCAAAAAGGGAGGCTTGTCAGTTGGAGGCTTGTCACTCGTCAGCCAATGCAATCCTTGCTGTGTCCCATGTACAGAGAGGTCCCAACACAGCCAAACAATAGCGATAATCACTGTGGAAGTAGCGCTGCTTCAAAGGGACAAATTAACTGGAACCAAGAAGAAACTGGAAGCAGCCGCTGTATAAAATTTAGCTTTTATTTGGTCAACAGGTAAAAGTCCATGGAGGGACAAGGTACACTGAGAGAAAAAAACAGTATACGCGTTTCGGCTAAGCGCCGTACTCACTACTGATAAGGGTATAAGCCTACATGTGAAACTTAAAAAGGGTGTTCTTCACGCCTATTGGATAAAACCAATTCAATCAAAACACACACCTAAGACCACATTTTAAACTAAACACATTGATACTCCCTATGCTACAGTATATTAGATAGATAAAAATGTATAAATTTAGGATTCCAGTCAATACATACATAGTGATATTCATTGCAAAAAATTGATAAATATAAGCAACAGATGATTAATAATTATGTTGCATAAAAATCTAGAACATGATGGATAAATGTATATTACAAAATAGAACACAATTGATATTAAGATAGATAAAAAACCACAAGGAAAGAAACATGTGGAAAATAATAATAATACACATACTTGTGTATAACGATCAAAAGAAAAATATATCTATAAAAATATATATGTATAGAAAATCAAGGCCACATGTTTGAAAGAACGAGAGTGTATACATGTATACATGCACAGACTCATATACACATGTGTATGTCCTCACTCCCATACTGAAAAGTATATATATACATATGTGCAAATGTCGAGTCAATATATAAGTCATATGACAATGCATTTGTAAATGAGTATGGCCGTAATATACTACGAAATGTTTAACATGATAATAAGTGAGACATACAAAGCCAAAGGTGAAT
Organism: Bombina bombina; assembly: GCF_027579735.1. Taxonomy (NCBI): domain Eukaryota; kingdom Metazoa; phylum Chordata; class Amphibia; order Anura; family Bombinatoridae; genus Bombina; species Bombina bombina. The sequence goes on from NC_069505.1 coordinate 35,478,199, forward strand.
AACCATTAAGAGCCAATGTTGAAATATGAAATTTAATATTTCATTGAGGTATTCGTTAGTATATATGGGCGCCATACACAGAGAACATATACATGTGTATAGTATGAAATTAAATAAAAAATATAAAATAAACCAAATATCACTGATGAACCAAAAATATTAATAATAACCAAAAATAATAACCAAAAAATATATAGTAACCAAAAAATAATAAATAGCAGAATGGGCAATAGCTAAACAAAATAATTGTTCAAAAAGTAAAGGGATGGAAATGAACAGCCGGATAAATTAAAGAAATCTTCACTCCCAATAATTAATTAAATCATACTCAGCATTGAGGCCCAGAGGGACTTTAGTTGATAATTTAAAAATCCATAACATCTCTCGTTTTTCTAAGAGCCTCTGTCTATCTCCTCCTCTTTTAGGACAAGGTATGTGGTCTATAGCTAGCCATAGCTAGCCATCTGAAAGATTTGTTCCCAACCGCCAATTTTCTTACATATATATATATATATATATATATATATATATGTTTCATAGCTATCACTAATTTAACCCCTTCTATACCAGGCAACTTTTCTGGTTTTGTATTTTCATTCAGTGCTTTGGGCGGCACTGCTGGGTTGTGAAGTGTGGTTTTTTGGAAGGCATTTTCAACATGGAGGATACACAATTTTATTCCCTAATACCTGTCATCCCTAGGGATGAACCTGCTACAGAACTGGCAAAAATATTTTCTACAAGCAAGTCTGATTTTGCATTAACTGACGTATTTCAAGAGATGGATAAATTATGTATTAAAGAAACGAAACTACAATGGGATATTTGGACATTGGGGAAATATCTTGATCTCAATATGATTCCCAGAGGTCTTAGAATATCTAAATACCCCACTTTTGAAGTTGATGATATTGAATTTATTCACTCATGGAATGATATTCTTAATGAATGTTCTGCTAGATTAATGGTTTTGTTGGTGGCTCATAAGATCAAATTGTTAAGTGATGTCAGAGAAAATATTAATGTGATTCAAATTGAGTTAAACAAACAAAAACATGAAATTGATTACCCCAGGTTTGATGAGGTTCTCAGAAAGTCAGTGGCAGATATCAAAGCTGCAGTAATGAATACGAAACACATTAAGTACCTGCGAGATCAGGCTGACTATGACACCAACACCATCCACGTTTGGAATAGAACACAGAGGTTCAATACATGCAGACAACACAATAGAAATAGAAGTAGAGGTAGATCCCACAATAGAAATCAGGGACATAGGTCTAACAGTGGTCAGCGTGTCACATTCTCAGACAGTGATGCTGAATCTGGTGATGACAAATATAATTCAGACGTGGATACAGGTAACAAAGATAGACCTGGTATTCTAAAGAGCACTCATACACCAGGAACACAGGCACATGATAATGTTACATATGTCAAACCAAAGGATAAGAACAAAAATAAAAACATAAACAAATACTGTATAGTGCTTCAGCTACTGCTAACTAATGATGTCCCGAACTGTTCGCCCGCGAACGTTTCACAGCGAACATAGCTTGTTCGCGTTCGCGTTTGCGGGCGAACACATGGTGATCCGCCCCTATGTGTCATCATTGAGGAAACTTTGACCCTTTATGTCACAGCTGCCTGACACATTAGAGCCAATCAACATCAGACACTCCCTCACAGACCCTCCCAGCTACTCGGAATCCGCCATTTTAGACTCATAACGACCTTGCTTTCTTAATGAGAGGACGTGTTGTGTTTTTGCTCCTGACATTAATAGGAAAAACATAGCTAGGCTAGTGTATTTACAGTCCCGAAGGACTCCACTCATCTCTGCTGCAAGCACAGCACCCCAAAAAGCCCTTTTTAGGGCTATATTTCGTGCCGTTTTTTTTTAATTATTATTAGCATTTGCCTGGCATTCAGGCTGTGTGTTTAAGGCTCACAGCATATACTGTGATTACTGCCACCACTGATATCTCCCTAACAACATTAGTTTAAATTTAACTAACCAAAAAATATAATTATTTTGCTAGTGTAATTTTTTTTCATTTTCTATCAGGCCAGTGTCACACAGCATATACTCTGGTTCATTGCTCTGTGCCAGCCAGCAGCCACCAGTGTTAATATCCGTTTATAACATTATTTTAAATTAAAAAAAAAAAAAATATTTTGCTAGTGTAATCTAATTACATTTACTATCAGGCCTGTGTCTGTCAGGTTCACTCAGCATTAATATACCTCATTTTTTTTCAGTCTTTTGGTTAATTGGTCTGTGCCAGGCAGTCACCCAGCACTCATATCTATTCCTCTTCACCTTAATTTTAATATAAAAAAAAAAGTTTAAATTTGTTTGATAGTGTAATCTAATATAATTTTCTATCCGGCCTGTGTGTTTTGCTATCATACAGAGCCTACTGTGTTTACTTGCTGCCCTCCCTAGTCTATGAGCCACGACTCATATGTGTTTAACCTTTTTTTAATCCCCCCCCCCAAAAAAAATAATTTAAATCATTTTTCTAGTGTAATCTAATAGTATTTTCTATCAGGCGTGTGTGTATCTGACTTACAGAGCCTACTGTTTTTAATAGCTGCCCTTCCAAGGCTATCAGCCACGACTCATATGTATGTGCTTAACCTTTTTCTTTAAATTCCCCCAAAAAAGTCTTTAAATCATTATGCTAGTGTAATCTAATTTTATTTTCTATCAGGCCTGTGTCTAATTGTCTATCTGACTTACACAGCATACTGTTGTTAATTGCTGCCCTACGTAGCAGCCAGCCAGTGCGACCACTCATAGAGTCATATGTGCATTGCACTTCTTAACATAATTTTAATATTAAAATCTAAAATTTTTAAATATTTTGCTAGTGTAATCTAACTTAATTTTCTATCAGGCCTGTGTTTTTGTCACTTACACAGCATACTGTGTTAAATTGCTGCCCTACCTACCATCCACGACTCATATCTGCCAGCCTGTGTGCCAGGCCCAACTAGCCAATTAGTGGCACCAATCATAATTCTTGTAACAGTATATAAAAAAATAAAAATCATAATTTTTTGGACTGCAAATATTCAGTCTCCTAGTGCCATTGAATTGCATTTACCTCCTGCGTGCCACCACCAGCCTTTTGTGCCAGGCTGTCTAGCCAACTATTTACACCAATCATAATTGTTGTCACAGACAGTATAGTTACTAATTAAAATTAAAAAAATTTTGATTGTTGATCTTAATCCTCAGTTTGCTCGTGCCCTAGAATTGCACTTTTCTACTGCCTTCCAAGCCTGTGTGCCAGGCCTACTTGAAAAATATTTACACCAATCATATTTTTTGTGACAGTATTCTTAATAATTAAAAATTAAAATTTTTGGTAATAGTTGTTGTGAATCCTCAGTTTGCTGGTGCCATTGAATAGCACTTTCCTCCTGCCTTGCAGCCTGCTGTGAGCCAGGCCCACCTAGCCAATTGTTGCCAGCAATCATATTTCTTTTAACAGTATTGCAAAAATTGTCAATCATCACTGTTTTGACTGTCAGTAATCAGTCTCCTAGTGTCCTTGAATTGCATCTACCTCCTGCCTGCCAGCCTTTTGTGCCAGGCCGTCTTGCCAACTATTTACACCAATCATAATTTTTTGTCACAGTATAGTTACTAATTAAAATTAAAAAATTCTTGATTGTTGATGATCTTAATCCTCAGTTTGCTCGTGTCCTAGAATTGCACTTTTCTACTGCCTTCCAAGCCTGTGTGCCAGGCCTACTTGAAAAATATTTACACCAATCATATTTGTTGTCACAGTATTCTTAGTAATTAAAAATTAAATTTTTTGTTAATAGTTGTTGTGAATCCTCAGTTTGCTGGTGCCAGTGAATTGCACTTTCCTCCTGCCTTGCAGCCTGCTGTGTGCCCGGCCCACCTAGCCAATTATTGCCAGCAATCATATTTCTTTTAACAGTATTGCAAAAATTGTCAATCATCACTGTTTTGACTGTCAGTAATCAGTCTCCTAGTGTCCTTAAATTGCATCTACCTCCTGCCTGCCAGCCTTTTGTGCCAGGCCGTCTTGACAACTATTTACAGTAATCATAATTTTTTTGTCACAGTATAGTTACTAATTAAAATTAAAAAATTCTTGATTGTTGAGGATCTTAATCCTCAGTTTGCTCGTGCCCTAGAATTGCACTTTTCTACTGCCTTCCAAGCCTGTGTGCCAGGCCTACTTGAAAAATATTTACACCAATCATATTTGTTGTGACAGTATTCTTAATAATTAAAAATTCAAATTTTTGGTAATAGTTGTTGTGAATCCTCAGTTTGCTGGTGCCATTGAATTGCACTTTCCTCCTGCCTTGCAGCCTGCTGTGAGCCAGGCCCACCTAGCCAATTGTTGCCAGCAATCATATTTCTTTTAGCAGTATTGCAAAAATTGTCAATCATCACTGTTTTGACTGTCAGTAATCAGTCTCCTAGTGTCCTTGAATTGCATCTACCTCCTGCCTGCCAGCCTTTTGTGCCAGGCCGTCTTGCCAACTATTTACACTAATCATAATTTTTTGTCACAGTATAGTTACTAATTAAAATTTAAAAAATCTTGATTGTTGATGATCTTAATCCTCAGTTTGCTCGTGCCCTAGAATTGCACTTTTCTACTGCCTTCCAAGCCTGTGTGCCAGGCCTACTTGAAAAATATTTACACCAATCATATTTGTTGTCACAGTATTCTTAGTAATTAAAAATATTTTTTTTTGTTAATAGTTGTTGTGAATCCTCAGTTTGCTGGTGCCAGTGAATTGCACTTTCCTCCTGCCTTGCAGCCTGCTGTGTGCCCGGCCCACCTAGCCAATTATTGCCAGCAATCATATTTCTTTTAACAGTATTGCAAAAATTGTCAATCATCACTGTTTTGACTGTTAGTAATCAGTCTCCTAGTGTCCTTGAATTGCATTTACCTCCTGCCTGCCAGCCTTTTGTGCCAGGCCATCTTGCCAACTATTTACACCAATCATAATTGTTGTCACAGTACAGTTACTAATTAAAATTAAAAAATTCTTGATTGTTGATTTTAATCCTCAGTTTGCTCGTGCCCTAGAATTATACTTTTCTACTGCCTTCCAAGCCTGTGTGCCAGGCCTACTTGAAAAATATTTACACCAATCATATTTTTTGTCACAGTATTCTTAATAATTAAAAATTAAAATTTTTGGTAATAGTTGTTGTGAATCCTCAGTTTGCTGGTGCCATTGAATTGCACTTTCCTCATGCCTTGCAGCCTGCTGTGTGCTAGGCCCACCTAGCCAATTATTGCCAGCAATCATATTTCTTTTAACAGTATTGCAAAAATTGTCAATCATCACTGTTTTGACTGTCAGTAATCAGTCTCCTAGTGTCCTTGAATTGCATCTACCTCCTGCCTGCCAGCCTTTTGTGCCAGGCCGTCTTGACAACTATTTACAGTAATCATAATTTTTTTGTCACAGTATAGTTACTAATTAAAATTAAAAAATTCTTGATTGTTGAGGATCTTAATCCTCAGTTTGCTCGTGCCCTAGAATTGCACTTTTCTACTGCCTTCCAAGCCTGTGTGCCAGGCCTACTTGAAAAATATTTACACCAATCATATTTGTTGTGACAGTATTCTTAATAATTAAAAATTCAAATTTTTGGTAATAGTTGTTGTGAATCCTCAGTTTGCTGGTGCCATTGAATTGCACTTTCCTCCTGCCTTGCAGCCTGCTGTGAGCCAGGCCCACCTAGCCAATTGTTGCCAGCAATCATATTTCTTTTAACAGTATTGCAAAAATTGTCAATCATCACTGTTTTGACTGTCAGTAATCAGTCTCCTAGTGTCCTTGAATTGCATCTACCTCCTGCCTGCCAGCCTTTTGTGCCAGGCCGTCTTGCCAACTATTTACACTAATCATAATTTTTTGTCACAGTATAGTTACTAATTAAAATTTAAAAAATCTTGATTGTTGATGATCTTAATCCTCAGTTTGCTCGTGCCCTAGAATTGCACTTTTCTACTGCCTTCCAAGCCTGTGTGCCAGGCCTACTTGAAAAATATTTACACCAATCATATTTGTTGTGACAGTATTCTTAATAATTAAAAATTAAAATTTTTGGTAATAGTTGTTGTGAATCCTCAGTTTGCTGGTGCCATTGAATTGCACTTTCCTCCTGCCTTGCAGCCTGCTGTGAGCCAGGCCCACCTAGCCAATTGTTGCCAGCAATCATATTTCTTTTAACAGTATTGCAAAAATTGTCAATCATCACTGTTTTGACTGTCAGTAATCAGTCTCCTAGTGTCCTTGAATTGCATTTACCTCCTGCCTGCCAGCCTTTTGTGCCAGGCCATCTTGCCAACTATTTACACCAATCATAATTGTTGTCACAGTACAGTTACTAATTAAAATTAAAAAATTCTTGATTGTTGATTTTAATCCTCAGTTTGCTCGTGCCCTAGAATTATACTTTTCTACTGCCTTCCAAGCCTGTGTGCCAGGCCTACTTGAAAAATATTTACACCAATCATATTTGTTGTGACAGTATTCTTAATAATTAAAAATTAAATTTTTTGGTAATAGTTGTTGTGAATCCTCAGTTTGCTGGTGCCATTGAATTGCACTTTCCTCATGCCTTGCAGCCTGCTGTGTGCTAGGCCCACCTAGCCAATTATTGCCAGCAATCATATTTCTTTTAACAGTATTGCAAAAATTGTCAATCATCACTGTTTTGACTGTCAGTAATCAGTCTCCTAGTGTCCTTGAATTGCATCTACCTCCTGCCTGCCAGTCTTTTGTGCCAGGCCGTCTTGCCAACTATTTACACTAATCATAATTTTTTGTCACAGTATAGTTACTAATTAAAATTAAAAAATTCTTGATTGTTGATGATCTTAATCCTCAGTTTGCTCGTGCCCTAGAATTGCACTTTTCTACTGCCTTCCAAGCCTGTTTGCCAGGCCTACTTGAAAAATATTTACACCAATCATATTTGTTGTGACAGTATTCTTAATAATTAAAAATTTAAATTTTTGGTAATAGTTGTTGTGAATCCTCAGTTTGCTGGTGCCATTGAATTGCACTTTCCTCCTGCCTTGCAGCCTGCTGTGAGCCAGGCCCACCTAGCCAATTGTTGCCAGCAATCATATTTCTTTTAACAGTATTGCAAAAATTGTCAATCATCACTGTTTTGACTGTCAGTAATCAGTCTCCTAGTGTCCTTGAATTGCATCTACCTCCTGCCTGCCAGCCTTTTGTGCCAGGCCGTCTTGCCAACTATTTACACTAATCATAATTTTTTGTCACAGTATAGTTACTAATTAAAATTAAAAAATTCTTGATTATTGATGATCTTAATCCTCAGTTTGCTCGTGCCCTAGAATTGCACTTTTCTACTGCCTTCCAAGCCTGTGTGCCAGGCCTACTTGAAAAATATTTACACCAATCATATTTGTTGTCACAGTATTCTTAATAATTAAAAATTAAAATTTTTGTTAATAGTTGTTGTGAATCCTCAGTTTGCTGGTGCCAGTGAATTGCACTTTCCTCCTGCCTTGCAGCCTGCTGTGTGCTAGGCCCACCTAGCCAATTATTGCCAGCAATCATATTTCTTTTAACAGTATTGCAAAAATTGTCAATCATCACTGTTTTGACTGTCAGTAATCAGTCTCCTAGTGTCCTTGAATTGCATCTACCTCTTGCCTGCCAGCCTTTTGTGCCAGGCCGTCTTGCCAACTATTTACACCAATCATAATTGTTGTCACAGTATAGTTACTAATTAAAATTAAAAAAAATTTGATTGTTGATCTTAATCCTCAGTTTGCTCGTGCCATTGAATTGCACTTTTCTACTGCCTGCCAGCCTGTGTGCCAGGCCCAACTATCCAATTAGTGCCAGCATTCATATTTATTTTAACAGTATTGCAAAATTTGTCAACCATAACTGTTTTGACTGTCAATCTGCAGTCTTCTAGTGCCCTCCTTGAATTGCATTTTACTCCTGCCTGCCTGCCTGTGTGCCAGTCCCAACTAGCCAATTAGTGCCACCAATCATATTTATTGTAACAGGATTGGAATTTCTGTTAATCATAACTGTTTTGACTGTGATTCTTCAGTCACCTAGTGCCATTGAATTGCAGTTTCCTTTCTCCCAGCGTGTGTGCCAGACAGGCCCATTTGCCAACTAGTGCCAAACAATCATATTTGTTGTCACAGTACTTGTAATATTTTAAAAAATTAACAATTTGTGATTTTTAAAACATCTGTCTTTTTTGTTGTTGTCAGTCTCACAGCGTATACTGTGCCCACTTTCACAGTGCCACCACTCAATTGGTGTAATAGTATTGTTAGTGTCCATTTTAAAAAAAATGACAGGCAGAGGCAGGCCACCCCACAGGTTCCGTGGTCGTGGTGCTGGGATTCCTTTAGACCCTACAAATATGCACATTGTTCAGACGCCGGGTGCCAGGGGGGACGCGAAAACTTCTGAGGAGGACCTAGTTGAATGGCTAACACAGGACACCCAATCTTCTTCAGCTTCCGCTGCTAGTCCTCCTAACCTTGACGCACCATCTAAGTCCAGTTGTGCTTTGGGCAGGTCTCAAGTGACCAGTGCCACTCCCCCACCTGTCGCCACCACCAACACTAGCACCACAGCCGCTTCACTTGATCTGTCACAGGAGTTATTGACACATCATTTGGAAGAAATGAGTGATGCGCAACCATCATTGGCAGAGGATGTAGATAATAGTGATCAGTCTCAGTCAGGCAGCATTACCGACATGGAGGTACGGTGTGATGATGATGATGATGTTGTACCCACTGCTGCTTCCTTTCTTGATGTTTCAGATACAAGTGAAGCGGTTGATGATGATGTGTCGGTGGATGTCACGTGGGTGCCTGCTGGAAGAGAAGAAGAAGAGGGGGAAAGTTCAGATGGGGAGACAGAGAGGAGGAGGAGGAGACAATTTGGAAGCATTGTAAGGTAGTCTCAAGGAGCTAGTGGCACAGTCAGACAGCATGCATCGTCACCAGGAGTCAGCCAGACAGCACGCTGATGCCCATCAACGCATGCTATTGCCACCACCAGAATGCCGTCATCGCAGAGCTCAGCAGTGTGGAATTTTTTTTGTTTGTCTGCCTCTGACAACAGCGATGCCATTTGCAACCTGTGCCACAAGAAACTGAGTCGTGGGAAGTACAACAGCCACCTAGGTACAACTGCTTTGCGAAGGCACATGGTCTCCCATCACAAAGGCCGATGGGAAGAACACATGAGTAGAAGCAGCACACAAAGTGAAAGCCGCCCTCCTCCTCCTGCTCCAGCATCTTCAGCCACGTCAACCAGTGCTGTCCTCCTTGCCCCCTCTCAACCATCCTCCACTCAGTCTCTCTTACGTAGCAGTTCCTGGTCATCTGCCCACAGTCAGGTGTCTGTCAAGGACATGTTTGAGTGTAAGAAGCCAATTTCTCAAAGTCACCCTCTTGGCCGGCGTCTGACAGCTGGCTTGTCTGAACTCTTAGTCCGCCAGCTTTTACCATACAAGCTGGTGGAGTCTGATGCTTTCAAAAAATTTGTATCTATTGGGACACCGCAGTGGAAGGTACCTGGCAGAAATTACTTTTCACAAAAGGCAAGCCCAAACCTGTACTCTGTTGTGAGAAAGGAAGTTATGGCATGTCTGGCACACAGCGTTGGGGCAAGGGTCCATATGACCACGGATAGCTGGTCTGCAAAGCATGGTCAGGGCAGGTATATCACCTACATTGTGCATTGGGTAAACCTGCTGACTTCTGACAAGCATGGAATGCGTGGCTCTGCAGAAGAGTTGGTGACACCGCCACGACTTGCAGGCAGGCCTGCTGCTACCTCCTCTACTCCTTCTACTCCATCCTCTTCCATAACCTCTTCCTCGGCTGAGTCCTCTTCAACTTCTGCATCTTGCTCCACATCTATGGCACCCCCCCAGCTCCCCAGGTACTATGCTACATCCTGGGTACGGCAGTGTCACGCCATCTTGGGGTTGACTTGCCTGAAAGCGGAGAGTCACACCGCACCAGCACTCCTGACCGCCCTGAACGCACAGGTGGATCAGTGGCTGACTCCGCACCAACTGGAGATTGGCAAGGTTGTTTCTGACAATGGAAGTAATTTGGTGGCGGCATTGAAATTGGGCAAGTTGACAAATGTGCCGTGCATGGCACATGTGTGTAATCTAATTTTACAATGATTTGTCCATAAGTACCCAGGCTTACAGGATGTCCTGAAGCAGGCCAGGAAGGTGTGTGGCCATTTCAGGCGTTCCTACACGGCCATGGCGCACTTGTCCGATATCCAGCATCGAAACAACATGCAAGTGAGGCGCTTGTTTTGCGACAGCCCGACACGGTGGAATTCAACACTCCTAATGTTTGACCGCCTGCTCCAACAAGAAAAAGCTGTTAATGAGTATTTGTATGACCGGGGTGCTAGGCCAGCCTCTGGGGAGCTGGGGATATTTTTTCCAAATTACTGGACGCTCATGCGCAATGCCTGTAGGCTCATGCGTCCTTTTGAGGAGGCGACAAACCTTGTCAGTCACACCGAAGGCACCATCAGCGACATCATACCATTTGTTTTCTTCCTGGAGCGTGCCCTGCGAAGAGTGCTGGATCAGGCAGTAGATGAGCGTGAAGAGGAAGCGGTAGAATTGTGGTGTCCATCACCCCCACAAACAGCCGAATCAGCATCGCTTGCTGGACCTGCGGCAACGCAGGAAGAGGATTGTGAGGAAGAGGAGTCAGAGGAGGAATGTGGCTTTGAGGAGGAGGAGGAAGACCGAGCACAACAGGCATCCCAGGGTGCTCGTTGTTGTCACCTCTCTGGTACCCGTGGTGTTGTACGTGGCTGGGGGGAAGAAGATACCATCAGTGAGATCAGTGAGGAGGAGGAACGGGGCATGATTAGCTCGGCATCCAACCTTGTTCAAATGGGTTCTTTCATGCTGTCGTGCCTGTTGAGGGACCCTCGCATAAAAAAGCTGAAGAAGAACGACCTGTACTGGGTGTCCACGCTCCTCGACCCCCGGTATAAGCATAAAGTGCCTGAAATGTTACCAAATTCCCACAAGTCGGAAATGATGGAGCATTTTCATAATAAATTAAAAACTATGCTTTACACAGCGTATAAGGGTGATGTCACAGCACCACGGGAATGTAACAGGGGAAGAGATTAAATTAATCCTCCCACGACCACGGCGGCAAGGATCGGACGCTTTCCTGACGTCTTGTTGATGGAGGACATGCGTACCTTTTTAACTCCCATGCACCATCAGAGCCTTTCGGGATCCAGCCTTAGAGAAAGACTCAACCGACAGGTAGCAGACTACCTAGCTTTAACTGCGGATCTCGACACTCTCAGGAGCGATGGACCCCTTGACTACTGGGTGTGCAGGCTGGACTTGTGGCCTGAGCTATCCCAATTTGCAATGGAACTTCTGGCCTGCCCCGCTTCAAGTGTCCTGTCCGAAAGGACTTTCAGTGCAGCAGGAGGTTTTGTCACTGAGAAGAGAAGTCGCCTAGGTCAAAAAAGCATTGACTATCTCACTTTTATAAAAATGAATGAGGGCTGGATCCCGAAGGGACTGACATTGGGCGATACATTTGAATAAAAAAGACCTGATGATGAGATGAGCTGGCTTGGGCTACAACTGGTACACAGGCTGGCCTTTTTTTTTTATAAAGCCGGAGGACTTGCTTGACTTATTCGCCAACAACTAGTGTTCAAGCCACAAGCTTTTAGGGCACTTTATAAATGTTTTACAAACATCATTTTTTCTGGCCGCTGCTACAGCAGTTGCTACAACAATACCCAAATTTTTCAGTCATTTGTACATTCCTAATTTTTCTGGCCTCTGCTGCAGCTCTGTGGGTACAAAACTCAAATAAAAAAAATAAGGCACATAACACTAGTGATTAAACTGTTACAAATTGTACAACTTAGCAAACCACTCATATCTGGTGGACCATTAAATTGAATGCAAAATGCCACAAATTTGAAGGAGGAGGACCGACCAAGCATCTTTATCCGTCTCTTGGTTGCTCTAAATTATCTCCTTGTTCCATCTATGCCATACCTGTACTCTATTGTGCAAAAGGGTGGCATATGTGGTGTTTCATGCTGTTGTGCCTGTTGCGGGTCGTGGCCCATGGTATAAAAAGGCTGAAGGAGAACGACCTGTAATGGGTGCCCCATCAAATTTTTAGAAAAATGTTCCTGGTTCCTCTCAATTATCTCTGGGTTTCTAAAATGGATGCCATACCTGTACTCGCTTGTGCAAAAGGATGGCATATGTAGTGGTGTTTCCTGCAGTTGTTTCTGTTGAGGGTGCTGGACCCTCTTATAAAAAAGCTGAAGGAGAACGACCTGGAGTGGGAGTCCAAGCATGGTTTTTGGGGCTATTTCACTTTTCCAAACAATTATCTGTGGGTTTGTAAAATCAATGCCGTACCAGTACTCTATTGTTCAAAAGGATGCCATATGTTCTCTTTCCTGCTGGTATTTTGTTTGAGGGTCCTGGACCCTCTTATAAAAAGGCCTAAGGAAAAAGAAGTGTACTGGGTGTCCACTCAATTTTTTTTTCTATTTAACATTTGACCAAAATTATCTCTGGGTTTGTAAAATCAATGCTGTACCTGTACTCTATTGTTCAAAAGGATGCCATACGTCCTCTTTCCTGCTGGTGTTTTTTTTGAGGGTCCTGGACCCTCTTATAAAAAGGCCGAAGGAGAAGGAAGTGTACTGGGTGTCCATCAAATCATTTGTTTGATTCAAATTCCCGGTTGCAAATAATGACCTGTGGGTTTCTAAAATCAATGCCTTTCCTGTAATCTAATTTTCAAAAGGATGCCATATGTCCTCTTTCCTGCTGCTGGTTTTGTTGAGGGTCCTGGAGCCTCTGCTAAAAAAAGGCCTAAGGATAAATAAGTGTACTGGGTGTCTAATCAATGTTTTTTAGATTTCACTGTTGCAACAAATTATCCCTGCGTTTCTAAAATCAATGCCTTTCCTGTAATCGATTATTCACAAGGATGCCATATGTCCTCTTTCATGCTGTTGTTTCTGTTGAGGCTCCGACCAGGAGCCACTTATAAAAAGGCCTAAGGATAAAGAAGTGTACTGGGTGTATAATCTAATTTTTTTTAGATTTCATGGTTGCAACTAATGATCTCTGTGTTTCTAAAATCAATGCCTTTCCTGTAATCTAATTTTCAAAAGGATGCCATATGTCCTCTTTCATGCTGCTGGTTTTGTGGAGGGTCTTGGAGCCTCTGCTAAAAAGGCCTAAGGATAAATAAGTGTACTGGGTGTCTAATCAATCTTTTTTTAGATTTCACGGTTGCAACAAATTATCCCCGGGTTTCTAAAATCAATGCCTTTCCTGTAATCTATTAGTCACAAGGATGCCATATGTCCTCTTTCATGCTGTTGTTTCTGTTGAGGCTCCGGGAGCCTCTTGTAAAAAGGCCTAAGGATAAAGAAGTGTACTGGGTGTATAATCTATGTTTTTTTAGATTTCACGGTTGCAACTAATGATCTCTGTGTTTCTAAAATCAATGCCTTTCCTGTAATCTAATTTTCAAAAGGATGCCATATGTCCTCTTTCATGCTGCTGGTTTTGTGGAGGGTCCTGGAGCCTCTGCTAAAAAGGCCTAAGGATAAATATGTGTACTGGGTGTCTAATCAAGGTTTTTTTAGATTTCCCGGTTGAAACAAATTATCCCCGGGTTTCTAAAATCAATGCCTTTCCAGAAATCTATTTTTCAAAAGGATGCCATATGTCCTCTTTCCTACTGCTGGTTTTGTTGAGGGTCCTGGAGCCTCTGCTAATAAGGCCTAAGGATAAATAAGTGTACTGGGTGTCTAATCAAGGTTTTTTTTAGATTTCCCGGTTGCAACAAATTATCTCTGGGTTTCTCAAATCAATGTCTTAAATGTAATCTATTGTTCAAAAGGATGCCATATGTCCTCTTTCCTTTTTTTTTTTTTTTTTTTCTCAGTATTTTTGTTTATTTTAGAAAATGTAATGCACTTATAGGTTCACTAAGATTATGACTTTGCACACTGCCATTTTCCATGCAGCATTTTGACATGTCATGTGATATGAAAAGAAGAATGGTATGTTTTGAATCTGCTGAGCATAATAAAAAAAAAAAAAAATTAATTTAACTTGAGTTAATAACTGAAGCATGACTTCAGGAGTCAGGTGTGGTCGTAGGTAGTGGTTGTTAGCAGATTCTTTTAATGCAAATTGCAATTGCCACAGCATGCATAAAATGTGCGTCACTAGTCCAAATCTTACCTTTTTTTTTCATTCAGGATTAGTTTGGTGTCCGGCGCCATATTGGAAACGCAAAAAACAGGTCTCCATACCCGTTGATATAAGGGGTGACTAGTGCTTTTCCTTCTCTTTGTCAATAGTTGTGATTAACGAGTTGTCTAGTTACTATAGAACTGGTTTGATAACCCAGGGTCCTGGGGGGGGTATATTGGTGGCAGCTTTGACAGCACTATCAGGCTAGAGAGGCCTCTCAGTGTCACGGCTAGCTGTAACACAGTCAGCTGAGGAACATAGGTAAGCCGATATGAGTAAGGTATCTCCAGGCTCCTCTTGGATAGCCCCAGAAAGTGTGACTATGAATCCCAAAAAGAAAATTAAATTAAGGTTGAAAACTAACTCCAAAGTAAATTGTAAGACCTGGAGCTCCTCAAACACACGTCCTACCGCAACAGCTATAGGCTCCGCCCCCCCAAATCTTACCTTTTTAATGCCAATTGATATTGCCACAGCTGGAACAACAGTAAATAACATGTGCGTCACCACAGTCTCCGAAGCTGTTGTCGGATGTATACAAAAACACTGATAAAGTATTCCTTTCGGGGCGCAAAGAGATGGCTACCGGAACACTCCAGGAACTTCACAAGAGTCGCTGTCTTGTGTTTCTGGTGATGTTGGAGACATCTGGGTAGTGTACAGGGAGGCCCAAAATCCTCTCCATCTCTGTGCACCACAGGACAGGACGTCCTTGTCATCCATAAGCACATGAAATTGCTTGCATTTTCCTTGGTTCAAGAAGTTCAGCTTTTGTGGTGATAGTACAGAATTAAATAAACTTTGGTTTCCTACCATACTCAAGACAATCTTGTAGTTCAAGCTTCGGACTTGCTGTGTGAAACATACCAGGAAGATGATTTAGACAGAAGTAACGGGCTCTGATTGCAGGTGACACATGTTTATCGTCAATCATCAAAGGGGTTGCGTGCAGAATATGGCTGATGGCCCCTTATTCACATGTTTGTCCAGAGCCACAACATTTGCAAACAACCGAAGAAAGGTCGGTTCTCACCAGCCTTAAGTTGAGCTTCAATTACCAAATGCTGATATTCAAAAAATAGACAAACAGTGCCTTAAAAAACAGATTTGCAATATGGATTCACCAGAGCAAGGTCATTGCAAGTACTTCCCACGATAACAAAATTAAAATGCCACAACTCAGCAATCTTCCCCTTCACATTATTATTGTCACACTCCATTGTACTCCTATGCCCAACTCCCTGCTCTTGTTTTTGTTGAGGGTCCTGGAGCCTCTGCTAAAAAGGCCTATGGATAAAGAAGTGTACTGGGTGTCTATTCAATGTTTTTTTAGATTTCCCGGTTGCAACTAATTATCTCTGTGTTTCTAAAATCAATGCCTTTCCTGTAATCTATTATTCAAAAGGATGACATATGTCCTCTTTCATGCTGTTGTTTCGGTTGAGGCTCCGGGACCCTCTTATTAAAAAGGCCTGAGGATAAATAAGTGTAATGGGTGTCTAATCAATGTTTTTTTTCTATTTCCCGGGTCATATAAATGATCTCTGGGATTCTAAAATCAATGCCTTTCCTGTAATCTATTATTCAAAAGGATGACATATGCCCTCTTTCATGCTGTTGTTTCGGTTGAGGCTCCGGGACCCTCTTATTAAAAAGGCCTAAGGATAAATAAGTGTACTGGGTGTCTAAACAATGTTTTTTTCTATTTCCCGGTTGCAAATAATGATCTGTGGGTTTCTAAAATCAATGCCTTTCCTGTAATCTATTATTCAAAAGGATGACATATGTCCTCTTTCATGCTGTTGTTTCGGTTGAGGCTCCGGGACCCTCTTATTAAAAAGGCCTGAGGATAAATAAGTGTACTGGGTGTCTAATCAATGTTTTTTTCTATTTCCCGGGTCATATAAATGATCTCTGGGATTCTAAAATAAATGCCTTTCCTGTAATCTATTATTCAAAAGGATGAAATATGTCCTCTTTCATGCTGTTGTTTCGGTTGAGGCACCGGGACCCTCTTATTACAAAGGCCTGAGGATAAATAAGTGTACTGGGTGTCTAATCAATGTTTTTTTCTATTTCCCGGGTCATATAAATGATCTCTGGGATTCTAAAATAAATGCCTTTCCTGTAATCTATTATTCAAAAGGATGACATATGTCCTCTTTCATGCTGTTTTTTCTGTTGAGGCTCCGGGACCCTCTTATTAAAAAGGCCTAAGAATAAATAAGTGTACTGGGTGTCTAATCAATGTTTTTTTTCTATTTCTGGGTTGTAACTAATGATCTCTGGGTTTCTAAAATCAATGCCTTTCCTGTAATCTATTATTCAAAAGGATGACATATGTCCTCTTTCATAATGTGTTTTCTGTTGAGGCTCCGGGAGCCTCTTATAAAAAGGCCTAAGGATAAAGAAGTGTACTGGGTGTCCAATCAATGTTTTTTTCTATTTCCCGGGTCATATAAATGATCTCTGGGATTCTAAAATCAATGCCTTAACTGTAATCAATTGTTCACAAGGATGCCATATGTCCTCTTTCATGCTGTTGTTTCAGTTGAGACTCTGGGAGCCTCTTATAAAAAGGCCTAAGGATAAAGAAGTGTGCTGGGTGTCCAATCAATGTTTTTTTTTATTTCACAGTTGCAAAAAAATTATCTATGGCTTTCTAAAATCTATGCCTTACCTGTCATCTATTGTTCAAAAGGATGCCATATGTCCTCTTTCCTGCTGTTGTTTTTGTTGGGGGTCCGGAACACTATTCTAAAAAGGCCGAAGGAGAACGACCTGTACTGTACTGGGTGTCCAATCATGTTTTTGTTTTCAATTTCACGGTTCATAATAAATATCGCCATGTAACTAAAATCAATGCCATACCTGTACTCTGTTGTTCAAAAGGATGGCATATGTGGTGTTTCATTCTGTTGTGGTTGTTGAGGGTCATGGCCATGGGACAGCGTATAAAACGGTTGAAGGAGAACAACCTGTACAGCCTTGCTCCTCTTTTTAGGCAGGCCAGCTCTTTGCATACATGCCCACAGACTCTGTAACGCATGCCTCTTTTAGGGAGAATTGCAGCCATAATGCAGGGTCAGAACCTCTGCCTGCAACTGTTATACTCGATTTTGCGAAAGGAAGTAAGCTTACCATGGTTCCCTGCACGCACATATTGTTGTTATATTTTGGTGAGGGTAATTATGATGGCCATGTAGACCACCACCACTGAGAGTCCTGGAAGTAACAGGGATGAGATGAAAGAGCTAAGAATAGTATAACTTGAAACAACAGAGTTAGCCATGGGTGTTAGTGCAAGACCGCTTGGCTTTTTTTTGGCTTTGGGTGCGGCTATTCATGCAGGCCATATAGAGCTGCCACCATTCGGTGTTGTATCAGGTATTAAACTAATAAGAACAGTGCTACCAAAATACAGCCAATGAAGGGCCTTAGGAAGACTGAGCCAAGGTTGGATTGTAGTATTTGGTTAGGCTAATCATGATGGCCATGTAGACCACCACCGAGAGTCCTGGAAGTAACAGGGATGATGAGATGAAAGTGCTAAGAATAGTACTACTTGAAACAACAGAGTTAGCCATGGGTGTTAATCCAAGACCGCTTGGATTTATTTTTGTATTGGGTGCGGCTAATCATGCAGGCCATATAGAGCTGCCACCATTCGGTGTTGTATCAGCTATAAAAATAATAAGAACTGTACTATCAAAATACAGACAATGAAGGGCCTATGAAGACTGAGCAAAGGTTGGATTGTAGTATTTTGTTCGGCTAATCATGATGGCCATGTAGACCGCCCGTAATAGGGATGAAAGTGCTAAGAATAGTACTAATTGAAACAACCGAGTTAGCCATGGGTGTTAGTCTAAGACCACTCGCCTTTTTTTTGGGTTTGGGTGCAGCTAATCATGAAGGCCAGATAGACGTGCCACCATTTGGTGTTGTAACAGGTATTAAACTGCAAAGAACAGTACTACTTAACACAACCTACTTACCATGGGTCCCAGAGCATACAGGGAGTGCAGAATTATTAGGCAAATGAGTATTTTGACCACATCATCCTCTTTATGCATGTTGTCTTACTCCAAGCTGTATAGGCTCGAAAGCCTACTACCAATTAAGCATATTAGGTGATGTGCATCTCTGTAATGAGAAGGGGTGTGGTCTAATGACATCAACACCCTATATCAGGTGTGCATAATTATTAGGCAACTTCCTTTCCTTTGGCAAAATGGGTCAAAAGAAGGACTTGACAGGCTCAGAAAAGTCAAAAATAGTGAGATATCTTGCATAGGGATGCAGCACTCTTAAAATTGCAAAGCTTCTGAAGCGTGATCATCGAGCAATCAATCGTTTCATTCAAAATAGTCAACAGGGTCGCAAGAAGCGTGTGGAAAAACCAAGGCGCAAAATAACTGCCCATGAACTGAGAAAAGTCAAGCGTGCAGCTGCCAAGATGCCACTTGCCACCAGTTTGGCCATATTTCAGAGCTGCAACATCACTGGAGTGCCCAAAAGCACAAGGTGTGCAATACTCAGAGACATGGCCAAGGTAAGAAAGGCTGAAAGATGACCACCACTGAACAAGACACACAAGCTGAAACGTCAAGACTGGGCCAAGAAATATCTCAAGACTGATTTTTCTAAGGTTTTATGGACTGATGAAATGAGAGTGAGTCTTGATGGGCCAGATGGATGGGCCCGTGGCTGGATTGGTAAAGGGCAGAGAGCTCCAGTCCGACTCAGACGCCAGCAAGGTGGAGGTGGAGTACTGGTTTGGGCTGGTATCATCAAAGATGAGCTTGTGGGGCCTTTTCGGGTTGAGGATGGAGTCAAGCTCAACTCCCAGTCCTACTGCCAGTTTCTGGAAGACACCTTCTTCAAGCAGTGGTACAGGAAGAAGTCTGCATCCTTCAAGAAAAACATGATTTTCATGCAGGACAATGCTCCATCACACGCGTCCAAGTACTCCACAGCGTGGCTGGCAAGAAAGGGTATAAAAGAAGAAAATCTAATGACATGGCCTCCTTGTTCACCTGATCTGAACCCCATTGAGAACCTGTGGTCCATCATCAAATGTGAGATTTACAAGGAGGGAAAACAGTACACCTCTCTGAACAGTGTCTGGGAGGCTATGGTTGCTGCTGCACGCAATGTTGATGGTGAACAGATCAAAACACTGACAAAATCCATGGATGGCAGGCTTTTGAGTGTCCTTGCAAAGAAAGGTGGCTATATTGGTCACTGATTTGTTTTTGTTTTGTTTTTGAATGTCAGAAATGTATATTTGTGAATGTTGAGATGTTATATTGGTTTCACTGGTAAAAATAAATAATTGAAATGGGTATATATTTGTTTTTTGTTACGTTGCCTAATAATTATGCACAGTAATAGTCACCTGCACACACAGATATCCCCCTAAAATAGCTATAACTAAAAACAAACTAAAAACTACTTCCAAAACTATTCAGCTTTGATATTAATGAGTTTTTTGGGTTCATTGAGAACATGGTTGTTGTTCAATAATAAAATTAATCCTCAAAAATACAACTTGCCTAATAATTCTGCACTCCCTGTATGTTTGGTTATTATATTTTGTAAGGGTAATCATGCAGGCCATATAGACCTCCACCGATAGGGTGAGTATGAGTAACAGCTATTAAAATGCGAAGGACATTACTAATTAACACAACATAGTTACCATGGGTCACAGACCAAGAGCAGATGTCTTATTATTATATTTTTTATGGGTAATCATCCAGGCCGTTTAGACCTCACCAAATAGGGGGAGTTACAGAGATTAAAGTGCTAAGAATGGTAGTACTTAAAACACAACCTAGTTAAAATGGGTACCAGACCGCATGTCTTATTATTATATTTTTTCAGGGTAATCAGGCAGGCCATATAGAACACCCCCGATAGGGGGGGTAACAGGGATTAAAGTGCTAAGAAAAGTACTAATTAACACAAGCTAGTTATCATGGGTCCAACACCGTGTGTCTTGATGTTATACTTTGTCAGGGTAATCATGCAGGCCATATAGACCTCCCTTGATAGGGGGAGTAACAGGGATTACAGTTATAAGAATAGTACTACTTAAACACAACCTAATTATCATGGGTCCAAGACCAGATTTTTTATTATTATACTTTGTCAGGCTAATCATGCAGGCCATATAGAGCTCCAACAAAAGGGGGGGTAAGAGGGATTCAAGTGATAAGAAAAGTTTTACTTAACACAACAAAATTACCATGGGTCCCAGACCACGTGTCTTATTGTTATACTTTGTGAGGGTAATCATAACCGCCATATAGACCTCCACCAATAGGGGGACTTACAGGGCTGAAAGTGCGAAGAACAGTACTACTTAACACAACCTAGTTGGGTCCAAGAACGCATGTTTAATTATTAGACTTTATTAGGGTAATTATATCTAACAAATCTATCTATTTCTCTTCTATTGATTCTATCTAACTATCAATCTATGTATATCTATCTATCTATTCTATCTATCAATCTATCTTCTGTCCGGGATGTTTTGAGACAGCCACTTTGGGAATGTTAGTTGATTTAGGCCCATTATGGCTTAAAAGCAGACTCTGCATAAACTATGTAATTTTCCATGGGAGTTTTGACAGGGATCCCCCTCCAGCATGCGACAGTCCAGGTGTTAGTACCCTTGAAACAACTTTTCCATCACTATTGTGGCCAGAAAGAGTCCTTGTAGGTTTTAAAGTTCGCCTGCCTATTGAATTCAATGGTGGTTCCCGCGGTTCGAGGGTTCGCGGGTTCGAGAACAATACCGGAAGTTTTGAGTCCGCCGTTCGCGAACCGAAAAGTGTTTAGTTTAAAATGTGGTCTTAGGTACACTTTGACACATCATTTTACCGGTGTGTTTTGATTGAATTGGTTTTATCCAATAGGTGTGAAGTACACCTTTTTTAAGTTTCACATGTAAGCATATACCCTTATCAGTAGTGAGTACGGCGCTTAGCCGAAACGCGTATACTGTTTTTTCTCTCAGTGTACCTTGTCCCTCCATGGACTTTTACCTGTTGACTGAATAAAAGCTAAATTTTATACAGCGGCTGCTTCCAGTTTCTTCTTGGTTCCAAATAGTTATTTAAGGTTATTCTTCCCACAGAGGAGGATATGGCATTTAATCCCTTAAGGAAATATAAGGAAAATTGCCTGGAATGCACATAAGGGTTAAGGCCAAGACAGAGGAGTGGGAGTGCTGTGTTGTGTGTGTGAAACAATGTTGCAGAAAGAGAGGAGGGTTCCAGCTTACCCTTTTTAAGCCCTGTACAGGAAGCACAATTCCTCTTTCTGCTGGTTTCTTCAAAATTTTCCCCACCCTGTCGCTCATTTGTTTATTATTTTAGGCAGCAATCATTAGGGGGATCCATCCCTATGGTGGTCCCTAGGATTAGGAGTGTCCAAGGCTTGATGAGGACTAGCCAGCCTATTTCTGTAAGCCTGAGGACGTTAAGTTTCAGCTCCCCAGGTGTTAAATATGGTTGGCACCTTGTTGATCCTGATCCTACTGGTACGGAGTGGTGGGTTTGCACCCTGGGCTGGCGGGTGGACAGTGTCCGGGGCAGGATGTGATTGAGGTAGAGTGACGGCACTTCCGGCCAGGGGTGAAGTCCTCAGACGCGTGTCTGGGGTGTTCCCCTGCCCGTGTGATTTTGAAGCCGAGAACTCCCTAAGTTTCCAGTATTAAGCTATGCTCTGCTTCCTCTCCTGCACCCTGGTACTGCCCATCTTGTTAGCATGGGTTACTACGCATTAGCTAGTACCTGATTGCTGCCCCCCTGGTCCATGTTTATTCACGCTGGTCGTTTGGTTCCTGTGTTGCCACAATAAACGTGACCTGCGGGTTTTTTAACCAAGAAGTTGTCTGTGTTTTATTTCTATGTTAGAAATTAAGTTGAGTTTACATTAAACTAAGAATGTAAATAGTTATTTAAGGTTATTCTTCCCACAGAGGAGGATATGGCATTTAATCCCTTAAGAACACTGCCCACTTTATCTGGTTACTCAATCCGGTAACCTGTGTATAGAACTCAGCCCACTTTATCTGGTTACTCAGTCCGTTAATGTGTGTATAGAGCTCCGCCAACTTTATCTGGTTACTCAGTCTAGTAATGTGTGAATAGAACTCCACCCACTTTATCTGGTTACTCAGTCCGGTAACATGTGTATAGAGCTCCGCCCACTTTATCTGGTTACTCAGTCTGGTAACTTGTGTATAGAGCTCCGCCCACTTTATCTGGTTACTCAGTCCGGTAACGTGTGTATAGAGCTCCACCCACTTTATCTGGTTACTCAGTCCGGTAACGTGTGTATAGAGCTCCGCCCACTTTATCTGGTTACTCAGTCTGGTAACGTGTGTATAGAGCTCTGCCCACTTTATCTGGCTACTCAGTCCGGTAACGTGTATAGAGCTCCGCCCACTTTATCTGGTTACTCAGTCCGGTAACGTGTGTATAGAGCTCCGCCCACTTTATCTGTTTACTCAGTCCGGTAACGTGTGTATAGAGCTCCGCCCACTTTATCTGGTTACTCAGTCCTGTAACGTGTATAAAGCTCCGCCCACTTTATCTAGTTACTCAGTCCGGTAACGTGTGAATAGAACACAAGAGCTGGAAACTAGCCCTGGGAAGTCTATCACACATCTTATTTGTTAACCGGTAAGTCCCTTCCTCGTATCCCTCCCATCCAATGCTGTTTCACCGCTCTCTGCGGCTTTTTCAATATTGAAGAAATTGTGCAGAATAAAAAGTCTCTTGATTCCGTCTCACCTCATTATTTAGTTCAAATGTGATATTTTGTTTGTGCACTGTGTGTAACAACATAACACTATATTTATTCCCAAATCGCATTGGGTAGTTTAGATATGTTAAGTATGGAATTTTACAAAACAATATCATAAATATTTTGGTATTAAGATATGAGTGGAAAACATGCAGTCACACACATCATCATTATAGTACGTGTTTTGTCTCCTCCCAGTTGTATATCTGTAAAATGACTGAAATGCATTTCTTCTTTTAATGAAAAAGGAGAAACTGACATGACCTTTAGTAAATCTGTTACACAGAATAACATAGGTAGTGGTAAAGCTAGAGAGGCTGGAAGGAGCTTTAGTGAATCAGTTACATAGAATAACATAGAAACTGGTGAAGCTGGAGAGGCTGGAGGGAGTTTTAGTGAATCAGTTACATAGAATAACATAGGTAGTGGTGAAGCAGGAGAGGCTGGAGGGAGCTTTAGTGAATCAGTTACATAGAATAACATAGGAACTGGTGAAGCAGGAGAGGTTGGAGAAAGCTTTAATGAATCAGTAACATAGAATAACATAGGAACTGGTGAAGCAGGAGAGGTTGGAGAAAGCTTTAGTGAATCAGTTACATAGAATAACATAGGAACTTGTGAAGCTGGAGAGGCTGGAGGGAGCTTTAGTGAATCAGTTACATAGAATAACATAGGAACTGGTGAAGCAGGAGATGTTGGAGAAAGTCTTAGTGAATCAGTTACATAGAATAACACAGGAACTGGTGAAGCTGGAGAGGCTGCATGGAGCTTTAATGAATCAGTTACATAGAATAACATAGGAACTGGTGAAGCTGGAAAGGCTGGAGGGAGCTTTAGTGAATCAGTTACATAGAATAACATAGAAACTGGTGAAGCTGGAGAGGCTGGAGGGAGCTTAAGTGAATCAGTTACATAGAATAACATAGGAATTGGTGAAGCTGGAGAGGCTGGAGGTAACTTTAGTGAATCAGTTACATAAAATAACATAGGAACTGGTGAAGCTGGAGAGGCTGGAGAGAGCTTTAGTGAATCAGTTACATAGAATAACATAGGAACTGGTGAGGCTGGAGAGGCTGGGGGGAGCTTTAGTGAATCAGTTACATAGAATAACATAGGAACTGGTGAAGCTGGGGAGGCTGGAGGGAGCTTTAATGAATCAGTTACATAGAATAACATAGGAACTGGTGAAGCTGGAGAGGCTGAGAGGCTTGAAAGAGCTTTAGGGAATCAGTTACATAGAATAACATAGGAACTGATGAAGCTGGAGAGGCTGGAGGGAGCTTTAGTGAATCAGTTACATAGAATAACATAGGAACTGATGAAGCTGGAGAGGCTGGAGGGAGCGTTAGTGAATCAGTTACATAGAATTACATAGGAACTGGTGAAGATGGAGAGGCTCTAGGGAGCTTTAGTGAATCAGTTACATAGAATAACATAGGAACTGGTGAAGCTGGAGAAGCTGGAGGGAGCTTTAGTGAATCAGTTGCATAGAATAACATAGGAACTTGTGAAGCTAGAGAGGCTGTAAAGAGCTTTAGTGAATCAGTTATATAGAATAACATAGGAACTGGTGAAGCTGGAGAGGCTGGAGGGAGCTTCAGTGAATCAGTTACATAGAATAACATAGGAACTGGTGAAGATGGAGAGGCTGGAGGGAGCTTTAGTGAATCAGTTACATAGAATTACATAGGAACTGGTGAAGCTGGAGAGGCTGCATGGAGCTATAGTGAATCAGTTACATAGAATAACATAGGAACTGGTGAAGCTGGAGAGGCTGGAGGGAGCTTTAGTGAATCAGTTACATAGAATAACATAGGAACTGGTGAAGCTGGAGAGGCTGGAGGGAGCTTTAGTGAATCAGTTACATAGAATAACATAGGAACTGGTGAAGCTGGAGAGGCTGGAGGGAGCTTTAGTGAATCAGTTACCTTGAATAACATAGGAACTGGTGAAGCTGGAGAGGCTCTAGGGAGCTTTAGTGAATCAGTTACATAGAATAACATAGGAACTGGTGAAGCTGGAGAGGCTGGAGGGAGCTTTAGTGAATCAGTTACATAGAATAACAAAGGAACTGGTGAAGCTGGAGAGGCTGGAGGGAGCTTTAGTGAATCAGTTACATAGAATAACATAGGAACTGGTGAAGCTGGAGAGGCTGGAGAGAGCTTTAGTGAATCAGTTACATAGAATAACATAGGAACTGGTGAAGCAGGAGAGGTTGGAGAAAGCTTTAGTGAATCAGTAACATAGAATAACATAGGAACTGGTGAAGCAGGAGAGGTTGGAGAAAGCTTTAGTGAATCAGTTACATAGAATAACATAGGAACTTGTGAAGCTGGAGAGGCTGGAGGGAGCTTTAGTGAATCAGTTACATAGAATAACATAGAAACTGGTGAAGCTGGAGAGGCTGGAGGGAGCTTTAGTGAATCAGTTACATAGAATAACATAGGAATTTTTGAAGCTGGAGCGGCTGGAGGTAACTTTAGTGAATCAGTTACATAAAATAACATAGGAACTGGTGAAGCTGGATAGGATGGAGGGAGCTTAGTGAATCAGTTACATAAAATAACATAGGAACTGGTGAAGCTGGATAGGATGGAGGGAGTTTAGTGAATCAGTTACATAAAATAACATAGGAACTGGTGAAGCTGGAGAGGCTGGAGAGAGCTTTAGTGAATCAGTTACATATAATAACATAGGAACTGGTGAGGCTGGAGTGGCTGGGCGGAGCTTTAGTGAATCAGTTACATAGAATAACATAGGAACTGGTGAAGCTGGGGAGGCTGGAGGGAGCTTTAATGAATCAGTTACATAGAATAATATAGGAACTGGTGAAGCTGGAGAGGCTGGAGAGGCTGGAAAGAGCTTTAGTGAACCAGTTACATAGAATAACATAGGAACTGGTGAAGATGGAGAGAGCATTAGTGAATCAGTTACATAGAATAACATAGGAACTGATGAAGCTGGAGAGGATCTAGGGAGCTTTAGTGAATCAGTTACAAAGAATAACATAGGAACTGGTGAAGCTGGAGAGGCTGGAGGGAGCTTTAATAAATCAGTTACATAGAATAACATAGGAACTGGTGAAGCTGGATAGGCTGGGGGAGCTTTAGTGAATCAGTTACATAGAATAACATAGGAACTGGTGAAGCTGGAGAGGCTGGAGGGAGCTTTAGTGAATCAGTTACATAGAATAACATAGGAACTGGTGAAGCTGGAGAGGCTGGAGGGAGCTTTAGTGAATCAGTTACATAGAATAACATAGGAACTGGTGAAGTTGGAGAGGCTGGAGGGAGCTTTAGTGAATCAGTTACATAGAATAACATAGGAACTGGTGAAGCAGGACAGGTTGGAGAAAGCTTTAGTGAATTAGTAACATAGAATAACATAGGAACTGGTGAAGCAGGAGAGGTTGGAGAAAGCTTTAGTGAATCAGTTACATAGAATAACATAGGAACTGGTGAAGCTGGAGAGGCTGGAAGGAGCTTTAGTGAATCAGTTACATAGAATAACATAGGAACTGGTAAAGCTGGAGAGGCTGGAGAGAGCTTTAGTGAATCAGTTACATAGAATGACATAGGAACTGGTGAAGCTGGAGAGCCTGGAGGGATCTTTAGTGAATCAGTTACATGAATAACATAGGAACTGGTGACGCTGGAGAGGCTGGAGGGAGCTTTAGTGAATCAGTTACATAGAATAACATAGGAACTGGTGAAGCTGGAGAGGCTGGAGGGAGCTTTATTGAATCAGTTACATAGAATAACATAGGAACTGGTGAAGCTGGAGAGGCTGGAGGGAGCTTTAGTGAATCAGTTACATAGAATAACATAGGAACTGGTGAAGCTGAAGAGGCTGGAGGGAGCTTTATTGAATCAGTTACATAGAATAACATAGGAACTGGTGAAGCTGGAGTAGCTGGAGGGAGCTTTAGTAAATCAGTTACATAGAATAACATAGGAACTGGTGAAGCTGGAGAGGCTGGGGGGAGCTTTAGTGAATCAGTTACATAGAATAACATAGGAACTGGTGAAGCTGGAGGGGCTGGAGGCAGCTTTAGTGAATCAGTTACATAGAATAACATAGGAAGTGGTGAAGCTGGAGAGGCTGGAGGGAGCTTTAGTGAATCAGTTACATAGAATAACATAGGAACTGGTGAAGCTGGATAGGCTGGGGGAGCTTTAGTGAATCAGTTACATAGAATAACATAGGAACTGGTGAGGCTGGAGGGATCTTTAGTGAATCAGTTACATAGAATAACATAGGAACTGGTGAAGCTGGAGAGGCTGGAGGGAGCTTTAGTGAATAAGTTACATAGAATAACATAGGAACTGATGAAGCTGGAGAGGCTGGGGGAGCTTTAGTGAATCAGTTACATAGAATAACATAGGAACTGGTGAAACTGGAAATGCTGGAGGGAGGTTTAGTGAATCAGTTACATAGAATAACATAGGAACTGGTGAAGCTGGAGAGGCTGTAGGGAGCTTTAGTGAATCAGTTACATAGAATAACATAGGAACTGGTGAAGCTGGAGAGGCTGTAGGGAGCTTTAGTGAATCAGTTACATAGAATAACATAGGAACTGGTGAAGCCGGAGAGGGTGGAGAGAGCTTTAGTGAATCAGTTACATAGAATAACATAGGAACTGGTGAAGCTGGAGAGGCAGGAGGGAGCTTTAGTGAATCAGTTACATAGAATAACATAGGAACTGGTGAGACTGGAGAGGCTGGAGGGGGCTTTAGTGAATCAGTTACATAGAATAACATAGGAACTAGTGAAGCTGGAGAGGCAGGAGGGAGCTTTAGTGAATCAGTTACATAGAATAACATAGGAACTGGTGAGACTGGAGAGGCTGGAGGGACCTTTAGTGAATCAGTTACATAGAATAACATAGGAACTGGTGAAGCTGGAGAGGCTGGTGGAGCTTTAGTGAATAAATTACATAGAATAACATAGGAACTGTTTAAACTGGAGAGGCTGGAGGGAGCTTTAGTGAATCAGTTACATAGAATAACATAGGAACTGGTGAAGCTGGAGAGGCTGGAGAGGCTGGAGGGAACTTTAGTGAATCAGTTACATAGAATAGCATAGGAACTGGTGAAGCTAGAGAGGCTGGGGGAGCTTTAGTGAATCAGTTACATAGAAAAACATAGGAACTGGTGAAGCTGGAGAGGCTGGAGGGAGCTTTAATGAATCAGTTACATAGAATAACATAGGAACTGGTGAAGCTAGAGAGGCTGGAGAGAGCTTTAGTGAATCAGTTACATAGAATAACATAGGAACTGGTGAAGCTGGAGAGGCTGGAGGGAGCTTTAGTGAATCAGTTACATAGAATAACATAGGAACTGGTGAAGCTAGAGAGGCTGGAGGGGGCTTTAGTGAATCAGTTACATAGAATAACATAGGAACTGGTGAAGCTGGAGAGGCTGGAGGGAGCCTTAGTGAATCAGTTACATAGAATAACAGAGGAACTGGTGAAGCTGGAGAGGCTGGAGGGAGCTTTAGTGAATCAGTTACATAGAATAACATAGGGTCCGGTGAAGCTGGAGAGGCTGGAGTGAGCTTTAGTGAATCAGTTACATAGAATAACATAGGAACTGGTGAAGCTGGAGAGGCTGGAGGGAGCTTTAGTAAATCAGTTACATAGAATAACATAGGAACTGGTGAAGCTGGAGAGAGGCTGGAGGGAGCTTTAGTGAATCATTTACATAGAATAACATAGGAACTGGTGAAGCTGGAGAGGCTGGAGGGAGCTTTAGTGAATCAGTTACATAGAATAACATAGGAACTGGTGAAGCTGGAGAGGCTGGAGGGAGCTTTAGTGAATTAGTTACATAGAATTACATATGAACTGGTAAAGCTGGAGAGGCTGGAGGGAGCTTTAGTGAATCAGTTACATAGAATAACATAGGAACTGGTGAAGCTGGAGAGGCTGGAGGGAGCTTTAGTGAATCAGTTACATAGAATAACATAGGAACTGGTGAAACTAGAGAGGCTGGAGGGAGCTTTAGTGAATCAGTTACATAGAATAACATAGGAATTGGTGTCGCTGGAGAGGCTGGAGGGAGTTTTAGTGAATCAGTTACATAGAATAACATAGGAACTGGTGAAGCTGGAGTGGCTGGAGGGAGCTTTAGTGAATCAGTTACATAGAATAACATAGGAACTGGTGAAGCTGGAGAGGCTGGAGGGAGCTTTAGTGAATCGGTTACATAGAATAACATAGGAACTGGTGAAGCTGGAGAGGCTGGGGGAGATTTAGTGAATCAGTTATATAGAATAACATATGAACTGGTGAAGCTGGAGAGGCTGGAGGGAGCTTTAGTGAATCAGTTACATAGAATAACATAGGAACTGGTGAAACTGGAGAGGCTGGAGGGGGCTTTAGTGAATCAGTTACATAGAATAACATAGGAACTGGTGAAGCTGGAGAGGATGGAGAGAGCTTTAGTGAATCAGTTACATAGAATAACATAGGAACTGGTGAAGCTGGAGAGGATGGAGAGAGCTTTAGTGAATCAGTTACATAGAATAACATAGGAACTGGTGAAGCTGGAGAGGCTGGAGGGAGCTTTAGTGAATCAGTTACATAGGATAACATAGGAACTGGTGAAGCAGGAGAGGTTGGAGGGAGCTTTAGTGAATCAGTTACATAGAATAACATAGGAACTAGTGAAGCTGGAGGGGCTGGAGGGAACTTTAGTGAATCAGTTACATAGAATAACATAGGAACTGGTGAAGCTGGAGAGGCTGGAGGGAGCTTTAGTGAATCAGTTACATAGAATAACATAGGAGCTGGTGAAGCTGGAGAGGCTGGAGGGAGCTTTAGTAAATCAGTTACATAGAATAACATAGGAACTGGTGAAGCTGGAGAGGCTGGAGGGAGCTTTAGTGAATCAGTTACATAGAATAACATAGGAACTGGTGAAGCTGGAGAGACTGGAGGGAGCTTTAGTGAATCAGTTACATAGAATAACATAGGAACTGGTGAAGCTGGAGAGGCTGGAGGGAGCTTTAGTGAATCAGTTACATAGAATAATATAGGAACTGGTGAAGCTGGAGAGGCTGGAGGGAGCTTTAGTGAATCAGTTACATAGAATAACATAGGAACTGGTGAAGCTGGAGAGGCTGGAGAGAGCTTTAGTGAATCAGTTACATAGAATAACATAGGAACTGGTGAAGCTGGAGAGGCTGGAGGGAGCTTTAGTGAATCAGTTACATAGAATAACATAGGAACTGGTGAAGCTGGAGAGGCTGGAGGGAGCTTTAGTGAATCAGTTACATAGAATAACATAGGAACTGGTGAAGCTGGAGAGGCTGGAGGGAGCTTTAGTGAATCAGTTACATAGAATAACATAGGAACTGGTGAAGCTGGAGAGGCTGTAGAGAGCTTTAGTCAATCAGTTACATAGAATAACATAGGAACTGGTGAAGCTGGAGAGGCTGGAAGGAACTTTAGTGAATTAGTTACATAGAATAACATATGAACTGGTAAAGCTGGAGAGGCTGGAGGGAGCTTTAGTGAATCAGTTACATAGAATAACATAGGAACTGGTGAAGCTGGAGAGGCTGGAGGGAGCTTTAGTGAATCAGTTACATAGAATAACATAGGAACTGGTGAAACTAGAGAGGCTGGAGGGAGCTTTAGTGAATCAGTTACATAGAATGACATAGGAACTGGTGAAGCTAGAGAGGCTGGAGGGAGCTTTAGTGAATCAGTTACATAGAATAACATAGGAATTGGTGTCGCTGGAGAGGCTGGAGGGAGTTTTAGTGAATCAGTTACATAGAATAACATAGGAACTGGTGAAGCTGGAGAGGCTGGAGGGAGCTTTAGTGAATCAGTTACATAGAATAACATAGGAACTGGTGAAGCTGGAGAGGCTGGAGGGAGCTTTAGTGAATCGGTTACATAGAATAACATAGGAACTGGTGAAGCTGGAGAGGCTGGGGGAGATTTAGTGAATCAGTTACATAGAATAAAATAGCAGTTAGTGAAGCTGGAGAGGCTAGGGGAGATTTAGTGAATCAGTTACATAGAATAACATAGGAACTGGTGAGGCTGCAGAGGCTGGAGGGAGCTTTAGTGAATCAGTTACATAGAATAACATATGAACTGGTGAAGCTGGAGAGGCTGGAGGGAGCTTTAGTGAATCAGTTACATAGAATAACATAGGAACTGGTGAAACTGGAGAGGCTGGAGGGGGCTTTAGTGAATCAGTTACATAGAATAACATAGGAACTGGTGAAGCTGGAGAGGCTGGGGGAGCTTTAGTGAATCAGTTACATAGAATAACATAGGAACTGGTGAAGCTGGAGAGGATGGAGAGAGCTTCAGTGAATCAGTTACATAGAATAACATAGGAACTGGTGAAGCAGGAGAGGTTGGAGGGAGCTTTAGTGAATCAGTTACATAGGATAACATAGGAACTGGTGAAGCAGGAGAGGTTGGAGGGAGCTTTAGTGAATCAGTTACATAGAATAACAAAGGAACTAGTGAAGCTCGAGGGGCTGGAGGGAACTTTAGTGAATCAGTTACATAGAATAACATAGGAACTAGTGAAGCTGGAGGGGCTGGAGGGAACTTTAGGGAATCAGTTACATAGAATAACATAGGAACTGGTGAAACTGGAGAGGCTGGAGGGAGCTTTAGTGAATCAGTTACATAGAATAACATAGGAGCTGGTGAAGCTGGAGAGGCTGGAGGGAGCTTTAGTAAATCAGTTACATAGAATAACATAGGAACTGGTGAAGCTGGAGAGAGGCTGGAGGGAGCTTTAGTGAATCAGTTACATAGAATAACATAGGAACTGGTGAAGCTGGAGAGACTGGAGGGAGCTTTAGTGAATCAGTTACATAGAATAACATAGGAACTGGTGAAGCTGGAGAGGCTGGAGGGAGCTTTAGTGAATCAGTTACATAGAATAATATAGGAACTGGTGAAGCTGGAGAGGCTGGAGGGAGCTTTAGTGAATCAGTTACATAGAATAACATAGGAACTGGTGAAGCTGGAGAGGCTGGAGAGAGCTTTAGTGAATCAGTTACATAGAATAACATAGGAACTGGTGAAGCTGGAGAGGCTGGAGGGAGCTTTAGTGAATCAGTTACATAGAATAACATAGGAACTGGTGAAGCTGGAGAGGCTGGAAGGAACTTTAGTGAATCAGTTACATAGAATAACATAGGAACTGGTGAAGCTGGAGAGGCTGGAGAGACTGGGGGAACTTTAGTGAATCAGTTACATAGAATAACATAGAAACTGGTGAAGCTGGAGAGGCTGGAGGGAGCTTTAGTGAATCAGTTACATAGAATAACATAGGAATTTTTGAAGCTGGAGCGGCTGGAGGTAACTTTAGTGAATCAGTTACATAAAATAACATAGGAACTGGTGAAGCTGGATAGGATGGAGGGAGCTTAGTGAATCAGTTACATAAAATAACATAGGAACTGGTGAAGCTGGATAGGATGGAGGGAGCTTAGTGAATCAGTTACATAGAATAACATAGGAACTGGTGAAGCTGGAGAGGCTGGAGAGAGCTTTAGTGAATCAGTTACATATAATAACATAGGAACTGGTGAGGCTGGAGTGGCTGGGCGGAGCTTTAGTGAATCAGTTACATAGAATAACATAGGAACTGGTGAAGCTGGGGAGGCTGGAGGGAGCTTTAATGAATCAGTTACATAGAATAATATAGGAACTGGTGAAGCTGGAGAGGCTGGAGAGGCTGGAAAGAGCTTTAGTGAACCAGTTACATAGAATAACATAGGAACTGGTGAAGCTGGAGAGGCTGGAGGGAGCTTTAGTGAATCAGTTACATAGAATTACATAGGAACTGGTGAAGATGGAGAGAGCATTAGTGAATCAGTTACATAGAATAACATAGGAACTGATGAAGCTGGAGAGGATCTAGGGAGCTTTAGTGAATCAGTTACAAAGAATAACATAGGAACTGGTGAAGCTGGAGAGGCTGGAGGGAGCTTTAATAAATCAGTTACATAGAATAACATAGGAACTGGTGAAGCTGGATAGGCTGGGGGAGCTTTAGTGAATCAGTTACATAGAATAACATAGGAACTGGTGAAGCTGGAGAGGCTGGAGGGAGCTTTAGTGAATCAGTTACATAGAATAACATAGGAACTGGTGAAGCTGGAGAGGCTGGAGGGAGCTTTAGTGAATCAGTTACATAGAATAACATAGGAACTGGTGAAGTTGGAGAGGCTGGAGGGAGCTTTAGTGAATCAGTTACATAGAATAACATAGGAACTGGTGAAGCAGGACAGGTTGGAGAAAGCTTTAGTGAATCAGTAACATAGAATAACATAGGAACTGGTGAAGCAGGAGAGGTTGGAGAAAGCTTTAGTGAATCAGTTACATAGAATAACATAGGAACTGGTGAAGCTGGAGAGGCTGGAAGGAGCTTTAGTGAATCAGTTACATAGAATAACATAGGAACTGGTAAAGCTGGAGAGGCTGGAGAGAGCTTTAGTGAATCAGTTACATAGAATGACATAGGAACTGGTGAAGCTGGAGAGCCTGGAGGGATCTTTAGTGAATCAGTTACATGAATAACATAGGAACTGGTGACGCTGGAGAGGCTGGAGGGAGCTTTAGTGAATCAGTTACATAGAATAACATAGGAACTGGTGAAGCTGGAGAGGCTGGAGGGAGCTTTATTGAATCAGTTACATAGAATAACATAGGAACTGGTGAAGCTGGAGAGGCTGGAGGGAGCTTTAGTGAATCAGTTACATAGAATAACATAGGAACTGGTGAAGCTGAAGAGGCTGGAGGGAGCTTTATTGAATCAGTTACATAGAATAACATAGGAACTGGTGAAGCTGGAGTAGCTGGAGGGAGCTTTAGTAAATCAGTTACATAGAATAACATAGGAACTGATGAAGCTGGAGAGGCTGGGGGGAGCTTTAGTGAATCAGTTACATAGAATAACATAGGAACTGGTGAAGCTGGAGGGGCTGGAGGGAGCTTTAGTGAATCAGTTACATAGAATAACATAGGAACTGGTGAAGCTGGAGAGGCTGGAGGGAGCTTTAGTGAATCAGTTACATAGAATAACATAGGAACTGGTGAAGCTGGATAGGCTGGGGGAGCTTTAGTGAATCAGTTACATAGAATAACATAGGAACTGGTGAGGCTGGAGGGATCTTTAGTGAATCAGTTACATAGAATAACATAGGAACTGGTGAAGCTGGAGAGGCTGGAGGGAGCTTTAGTGAATAAGTTACATAGAATAACATAGGAACTGATGAAGCTGGAGAGGCTGGGGGAGCTTTAGTGAATCAGTTACATAGAATAACATAGGAACTGGTGAAACTGGAAATGCTGGAGGGAGGTTTAGTGAATCAGTTACATAGAATAACATAGGAACTGGTGAAGCTGGAGAGGCTGTAGGGAGCTTTAGTGAATCAGTTACATAGAATAACATAGGAACTGGTGAAGCTGGAGAGGCTGTAGGGAGCTTTAGTGAATCAGTTACATAGAATAACATAGGAACTGGTGAAGCCGGAGAGGGTGGAGAGAGCTTTAGTGAATCAGTTACATAGAATAACATAGGAACTGGTGAAGCTGGAGAGGCTGGAGGGAGCTTTAGTGAATCAGTTACATAGAATAACATAGGAACTGGTGAGACTGGAGAGGCTGGAGGGGGCTTTAGTGAATCAGTTACATAGAATAACATAGGAACTAGTGAAGCTGGAGAGGCAGGAGGGAGCTTTAGTGAATCAGTTACATAGAATAACATAGGAACTGGTGAGACTGGAGAGGCTGGAGGGACCTTTAGTGAATCAGTTACATAGAATAACATAGGAACTGGTGAAGCTGGAGAGGCTGGTGGAGCTTTAGTGAATAAATTACATAGAATAACATAGGAACTGTTGAAACTGGAGAGGCTGGAGGGAGCTTTAGTGAATCAGTTACATAGAATAACATAGGAACTGGTGAAGCTGGAGAGGCTGGAGAGGCTGGAGGGAACTTTAGTGAATCAGTTACATAGAATAGCATAGGAACTGGTGAAGCTAGAGAGGCTGGGGGAGCTTTAGTGAATCAGTTACATAGAAAAACATAGGAACTGGTGAAGCTGGAGAGGCTGGAGGGAGCTTTAATGAATCAGTTACATAGAATAACATAGGAACTGGTGAAGCTAGAGAGGCTGGAGAGAGCTTTAGTGAATCAGTTACATAGAATAACATAGGAACTGGTGAAGCTGGAGAGGCTGGAGGGAGCTTTAGTGAATCAGTTACATAGAATAACATAGGAACTGGTGAAGCTAGAGAGGCTGGAGGGGGCTTTAGTGAATCAGTTACATAGAATAACATAGGAACTGGTGAAGCTGGAGAGGCTGGAGGGAGCCTTAGTGAATCAGTTACATAGAATAACAGAGGAACTGGTGAAGCTGGAGAGGCTGGAGGGAGCTTTAGTGAATCAGTTACATAGAATAACATAGGGTCCGGTGAAGCTGGAGAGGCTGGAGTGAGCTTTAGTGAATCAGTTACATAGAATAACATAGGAACTGGTGAAGCTGGAGAGGCTGGAGGGAGCTTTAGTAAATCAGTTACATAGAATAACATAGGAACTGGTGAAGCTGGAGAGAGGCTGGAGGGAGCTTTAGTGAATCATTTACATAGAATAACATAGGAACTGGTGAAGCTGGAGAGGCTGGAGGGAGCTTTAGTGAATCAGTTACATAGAATAACATAGGAACTGGTGAAGCTGGAGAGGCTGGAGGGAGCTTTAGTGAATTAGTTACATAGAATTACATATGAACTGGTAAAGCTGGAGAGGCTGGAGGGAGCTTTAGTGAATCAGTTACATAGAATAACATAGGAACTGGTGAAGCTGGAGAGGCTGGAGGGAGCTTTAGTGAATCAGTTACATAGAATAACATAGGAACTGGTGAAACTAGAGAGGCTGGAGGGAGCTTTAGTGAATCAGTTACATAGAATGACATAGGAACTGGTGAAGCTAGAGAGGCTGGAGGGAGCTTTAGTGAATCAGTTACATAGAATAACATAGGAATTGGTGTCGCTGGAGAGGCTGGAGGGAGTTTTAGTGAATCAGTTACATAGAATAACATAGGAACTGGTGAAGCTGAAGAGGCTGGATGGAGCTTTAGTGAATCAGTTACATAGAATAACATAGGAACTGGTGAAGCTGGAGAGGCTGGAGGGAGCTTTAGTGAATCGGTTACATAGAATAACATAGGAACTGGTGAAGCTGGAGAGGCTGGGGGAGATTTAGTGAATCAGTTATATAGAATAACATATGAACTGGTGAAGCTGGAGAGGCTGGAGGGAGCTTTAGTGAATCAGTTACATAGAATAACATAGGAACTGGTGAAACTGGAGAGGCTGGAGGGGGCTTTAGTGAATCAGTTACATAGAATAACATAGGAACTGGTGAAGCTGGAGAGGCTGGGGGAGCTTTAGTGAATCAGTTACATAGAATAACATAGGAACTGGTGAAGCTGGAGAGGATGGAGAGAGCTTTAGTGAATCAGTTACATAGAATAACATAGGAACTGGTGAAGCAGGAGAGGCTGGAGGGAGCTTTAGTGAATCAGTTACATAGGATAACATAGGAACTGGTGAAGCAGGAGAGGTTGGAGGGAGCTTTAGTGAATCAGTTACATAGAATAACATAGGAACTAGTGAAGCTGGAGGGGCTGGAGGGAACTTTAGTGAATCAGTTACATAGAATAACATAGGAACTGGTGAAGCTGGAGAGGCTGGAGGGAGCTTTAGTGAATCAGTTACATAGAATAACATAGGAGCTGGTGAAGCTGGAGAGGCTGGAGGGAGCTTTAGTAAATCAGTTACATAGAATAACATAGGAACTGGTGAAGCTGGAGAGAGGCTGGAGGGAGCTTTAGTGAATCAGTTACATAGAATAACATAGGAACTGGTGAAGCTGGAGAGACTGGAGGGAGCTTTAGTGAATCAGTTACATAGAATAACATAGGAACTGGTGAAGCTGGAGAGGCTGGAGGGAGCTTTAGTGAATCAGTTACATAGAATAATATAGGAACTGGTGAAGCTGGAGAGGCTGGAGGGAGCTTTAGTGAATCAGTTACATAGAATAACATAGGAACTGGTGAAGCTGGAGAGGCTGGAGAGAGCTTTAGTGAATCAGTTACATAGAATAACATAGGAACTGGTGAAGCTGGAGAGGCTGGAGGGAGCTTTAGTGAATCAGTTACATAGAATAACATAGGAACTGGTGAAGCTGGAGAGGCTGGAGGGAGCTTTAGTGAATCAGTTACATAGAATAACATAGGAACTGGTGAAGCTGGAGAGGCTGGAGGGAGC
Organism: Bombina bombina; assembly: GCF_027579735.1. NCBI lineage: Eukaryota > Metazoa > Chordata > Amphibia > Anura > Bombinatoridae > Bombina > Bombina bombina. The sequence continues at coordinate 35,515,697 of NC_069505.1, forward strand.
TTTAGTGAATCGGTTACATAGAATAACATAGGAACTGGTGAAGCTGGAGAGGCTGTAGAGAGCTTTAGTCAATCAGTTACATAGAATAACATAGGAACTGGTGAAGCTGGAGAGGCTGGAGGGAGCTTTAGTGAATCAGTTACATAGAATAACATATGAACTGGTAAAGCTGGAGAGGCTGGAGGGAGCTTTAGTGAATCAGTTACATAGAATAACATAGGAACTGGTGAAGCTGGAGAGGCTGGAGGGAGCTTTAGTGAATCAGTTACATAGAATAACATAGGAACTGGTGAAACTAGAGAGGCTGGAGGGAGCTTTAGTGAATCAGTTACATAGAATGACATAGGAACTGGTGAAGCTAGAGAGGCTGGAGGGAGCTTTAGTGAATCAGTTACATAGAATAACATAGGAATTGGTGTCGCTGGAGAGGCTGGAGGGAGTTTTAGTGAATCAGTTACATAGAATAACATAGGAACTGGTGAAGCTGGAGAGGCTGGAGGGAGCTTTAGTGAATCAGTTACATAGAATAACATAGGAACTGGTGAAGCTGGAGAGGCTGGAGGGAGCTTTAGTGAATCGGTTACATAGAATAACATAGGAACTGGTGAAGCTGGAGAGGCTGGGGGAGATTTAGTGAATCAGTTACATAGAATAAAATAGCAGTTAGTGAAGCTGGAGAGGCAGGGGGAGATTTAGTGAATCAGTTACATAGAATAACATAGGAACTGGTGAGGCTGCAGAGGCTGGAGGGAGCTTTAGTGAATCAGTTACATAGAATAACATATGAACTGGTGAAGCTGGAGAGGCTGGAGGGAGCTTTAGTGAATCAGTTACATAGAATAACATAGGAACTGGTGAAACTGGAGAGGCTGGAGGGAGCTTTAGTGAATCAGTTACATAGAATAACATAGGAACTGGTGAAGCTGGAGAGGCTGGGGGAGCTTTAGTGAATCAGTTACATAGAATAACATAGGAACTGGTGAAGCTGGAGAGGATGGAGAGAGCTTCAGTGAATCAGTTACATAGAATAACATAGGAACTGGTGAAGCAGGAGAGGTTGGAGGGAGCTTTAGTGAATCAGTTACATAGGATAACATAGGAACTGGTGAAGCAGGAGAGGTTGGAGGGAACTTTAGTGAATCAGTTACATAGAATAACATAGGAACTAGTGAAGCTGGAGGGGCTGGAGGGAACTTTAGGGAATCAGTTACATAGAATAACATAGGAACTGGTGAAACTGGAGAGGCTGGAGGGAGCTTTAGTGAATCAGTTACATAGAATAACATAGGAGCTGGTGAAGCTGGAGAGGCTGGAGGGAGCTTTAGTAAATCAGTTACATAGAATAACATAGGAACTGGTGAAGCTGGAGAGAGGCTGGAGGGAGCTTTAGTGAATCAGTTACATAGAATAACATAGGAACTGGTGAAGCTGGAGAGACTGGAGGGAGCTTTAGTGAATCAGTTACATAGAATAACATAGGAACTGGTGAAGCTGGAGAGGCTGGAGGGAGCTTTAGTGAATCAGTTACATAGAATAATATAGGAACTGGTGAAGCTGGAGAGGCTGGAGGGAGCTTTAGTGAATCAGTTACATAGAATAACATAGGAACTGGTGAAGCTGGAGAGGCTGGAGAGAGCTTTAGTGAATCAGTTACATAGAATAACATAGGAACTGGTGAAGCTGGAGAGGCTGGAGGGAGCTTTAGTGAATCAGTTACATAGAATAACATAGGAACTGGTGAAGCTGGAGAGGCTGGAAGGAACTTTAGTGAATCAGTTACATAGAATAACATAGGAACTGGTGAAGCTGGAGAGGCTGGAGAGACTGGGGGAGCTTTAGTGAATCAGTTACATAGAATTACATAGGAACTGGTGAAGCTGGAGAGGCTGGGGGAGCTTTAGTGAATCAGTTACATAGAATAACATAGGAACTGGTGAAGCTGGAGAGGCAGGAGGGAGCTTTAGTGAATCAGTTACATAGAATAACATAGGAACTGGTGAAGCTGGAGAGGCAGGAGGGAGCTTTAGTGAATCAGTTACATAGAATAACATAGGAACTAGTGAAGCTGGAGAGGCTGGATGGAGCTTTAGTGAATCAGTTACATAGAATAACATAGGAACTGGTGAAGCTGGAGAGGCTGGAGGGAGCTTTAGTGAATCAGTTACATAGAATAACATAGGAACTGGTGAAGCTGGAGAGGCTGGAGAGACTGGGGGAGCTTTAGTGAATCAGTTACATAGAATTACATAGGAACTGGTGAAGCTGGAGAGGCTGGGGGAGCTTTAGTGAATCAGTTACATAGAATAAAATAGCAGTTAGTGAAGCTGGAGAGGCTGGGGGAGCTTTAGTGAATCAGTTACATAGAATAACATAGGAACTGATGAAGCTGGAGAGGCTGGAGGGAGCTTTAGTGAATCAGTTACACAGAATAACATAGGAACTGGTGAAGCTGGAGAGGCAGGAGGGAGCTTTAGTGAATCAGTTACATAGAATAACATAGGAACTGGTGAAGCTGGAGAGGCTGAGGGAGCTTTAGTGAATCAGTTACATAGAATAACATAGGAACTGGTGAAGCTGGAGAGGCAGGAGGGAGCTTTAGTGAATCAGTTACATAGGATAAGATAAGTGAAGCTGCTGTGAAGTATTAGTGACTTTTGCTCAGTGACAGAGTTTAATAGAGGACGTGACCTACATAAGAAGGTGAAGCGAGAAGCATTTTGCTATAAGAGGATGATTTGTTACCTGTTTTGCTGCGTGTGCTGCTGCGTTATTTGAGCCTGTGGCACTGAGGTGCTTGTACCTTCCATCTGCACGTGCCCTGTTCTCTGTGCTCCTCTTTTTTCTCTCCCTGTATTTAGCCTGTCTATTTCTTATTTAATCTGTCTGTCTCTGTCTCTCTCTCTCGCTACATTCCTTCGTATCCCAGTTTAGCTATTTACTCTGACGTCCCTGTGTCCCTGTGTGTAAATCCTACCTGTGTCTCCCTCAGTAGTTTATCTAAACAGCAACTCTCTCTGTCTCAGCTGCAGGAGGATTAAAGGACTTTAGTAAATCTTGTCACCTTCCTTATGTTCCTGTCACCCTGATGACACCAGCTGTGCAGTGTGAGAAAGAGCTGGAGTTTATGATCTGCCATCAGATCACCGAAGCTTTGCTCAGGCTGTATCCTGACTAAAAGATCCAGAACAGTGTACGTATATATGTATATATGTACTGTACATATACAAATGTCCTAAAAAGGAAAAGATAATGGACACACACACACACACAAACTCAAACACAAACGTTAACATACACCCAAGGAAACACCCACAGAGACAGTCTCAGAAAACACACAAAGACATACAAACTTACAGACACCCACATAAAACACACAAAGACATACACACACAGAGAGACACCCACAGAAAACACACAAATATACACTAACACAGAGAGACACCCACAGAAAACACACAGGCATACATATACACACACATCCTCAAAGAGACATCCACAGAAAACACACAAAGACACATGCACGCACACCCTCACAGAGACATCCATAGAAAACACACAAAGATACATGCACACACCCTCACTGAAGCATCCACAAAAAATACAGAAATAAATACATACACCCTCATAGAGACAACCACAGAAAATGCACAAATACATACGCACACACACTCACAGAGACATCCACAGAAAACACAGACATACATACACACACCCTCACAGAGACAACCACAGAAAACACTCAAAGACATACACACCCACTTTCACAGAGACACCCACAGAAAATGCAGACATACGCACACATCCTCACAGAGATATCCACAGAAAAAAACACAGACATATGCACACACCCTCACAGAGACATCCACAGAAAATGCACAAGACATATGCACTCACTCTCACAGAGACAGCCACAGAAAATGCACGACATACGCACACCCCCTCACAGAGACAGCCACAGAAAATGAACGACATACGCACACCCCCTCACAGAGACATGCACAGAAAATGCACAAAGACATACACAGACACTCTCACAGAGACATGCACAGAAAATGCACAAAGACAGACACACACATTCTTAGAGAGACCCACAGAAAAAAAAATACATACACACTCATAGAGACATCAACAAAAGCACAAAGACATAAACACAGACACCCCTAGAAACACTCACAGGGTAGATGAAGAAAAGTACTTTTGAAAGATTGACATATGTTTGGTTTTTTCTCCCCATTTTCCCAAACCAAGAGCACCACTTCAAATCTGGTGTACAAATGTTCCCGTCTGTTAGCTGTACTTATGGATTTTGAAAATGCTGTACTCTATATGGTCTTGGTGGAACCATAAGCTGTGGTACTCAGTCTCATACCATTAGATCTGGTTAAATGCAGGATTAAGGCTTGTTTGTATATATTTCAAAATTAAGTCAGGTGTAGTGTAAACTGAACAGTGTTAAGTTAACCTGTCTCATTTCAAACACTGAGCAATCTAACGCCTAGATTTAGAGTTTTGTCGGTAAAGACCCGCGTAGCTAACGCAGCTTTTTTTCCCAGCGCACCCTTAAGACAACGCTATTATTTAGAGTTGTCTGAAGGGCTGCGTTAGGCTCCAAAAAGGGAGCGTAGAGCATAATTTACTGCCACTTCAAATCTCAATATCAGCGTTGCTTACGGTAGTGGCTAGCTGGAAAAACATGCTTGTGCACGATTCCCCCATAGGAAACAATGGGGCAGTTTGCTAACGCAGCCCCATTGTTTCCTATGGGGAAACAGTTTCTAAGTCTGCACATAACACCCTAACATGAACCCCGAGTCTAAACACCCCTATCCTTACACTTATTAACCCCTAATCTGCCGCCCCCGCTATCACTGACACCTACATTATATTATTAACCCCTAATCTGCCGCTCCGTACACCGCCGCAACCTACATTATACCTATGTACCCCTAATCTGCTGTCCCTTACATTGCTGACACCTATATTATATTTATTAACCCCTAACCTGCCCCCCAAAGTCACCGCTACCTTACCTACACTTATTAACCCCTAATCTGCCGACCGGACCTCGCCGCTACTCTAATAAATGTATTAACCCCTAAAGCTAAGTCTATCCCTAACACCCCCCTAAATTAAATATAATTTTAATCTAGCGAAATAAATTAAATATTATTAACTAAAGTCTTCCTATTTAAAGCTAAATACTTACCTGTAAAATAAACCCTAATATAGCTACAATATAACGAATAATTATATTGTAGCTATTTTAGGATTCATATTTATTTTACAGGCAACTTTGTATTTATTTTAACTCTGTACAATAGCTATTAAATAATTAATAACTATTTAATAGCTACCTAGTTAAAATAATTACAAAATTACCTGTAAAATAAATCCTAACCTAAGTTACAATTAAACCTAACACTACACTATCAATAAATTAATTAAATCAATTAACTACAAGTACCTACAATTACCTACAATTAAATAAACTAAACTAAATTACAAAAACAAACAAACACTAAATTACAAAAAATAAAAAAAGATTACAATAATTGTAAGCTAATTACACCTACTGTAAGCCCCCTAATAAAATAACAAAGCCCCCCAAAATAAAAATAAAAATTCCCTACCCTAATCTAAATTTAAAAAGTTAACAGCTCTATTACTTTACCAGCCCTTAAAAGGGCTTTTTGCTGGGCATGCCCCAAAGAAATCAGCTCTTTTGCCTGTAAAAACCCCCCACAATACCACCCCCCAACATTACAACCCACCACCCACATACCCCTACTCTAACTCAAACCCCCCTTAAATAAACCTAACACTACCCCCCTGAAGATCTCCCTACCTTGAGCTGTGTTCACCCAGCCGGGCACCGATGGACCAAAAGATCCGGAGCGGCAGAAGTCTTCATCCTATCCGGGCAGAAGAGGACATCCGGACCGGTAGACATCTTCATCCAAGCAGCATCTTCTATCTTCATCCATCCGGAGCGGAGCGGAGCCATCTTCTTCCAGCCGACGCGGATCCATCCTTCTTCCACGACGCCTACTTGCCGAATGAAGGTTCCTTTTAATGACGTCATCCAAGATGGCGTCCCTCGAATTCCGATTGGCTGATAGGATTCTATCAGCCAATCGGAATTAAGGTAGGAAAAATCTGATTGGCTGATTGAATCAGCCAATCCGATTCAAGTTCAATCGGATTGGCTGATCCAATCAGCCAATCAGATTGAGCTTGCATTCTATTGGCTGTTCTGATCAGCCAATAGAATGCAAGGTCAATCTGATTGGCTGATTGGATCAGCCAATCCGATTGAACTTGAATCTGATTGGCTGCTTCAATCAGCCAATCAGATTTTTCATACCTTAATTCCGATTGGCTGATAGAATTCTATCAGCCAATCGGAATTCGAGGGACGCCATCTTGGATGACGTCATTTAAAGAAACCTTCATTCGGCGAGTAGGCGTCATGGAAGAAGGATAGATCCGCGTCGGCTGGAAGAAGATGGCTCCGCTCCGGATGGATGAAGATAGAAGATGCCGCTTGGATGAAGATGTCTACCGGTCCGGATATCCTCTTCTGCTTGGGTATTATGAGGACTTCTGCCGCTCCGGATGCCCTCTTTTGGCCCATCGGTGCCCGGCTGGGTGAACACGACTCAAGGTAGGGAGATCTTCAGGGGGTAGTGTTAGGTTTATTTAAGGGGGGTTTGGGTTAGAGTAGGGTTATGTGGTTGGTGGGTTGTAATGTTGGGGGGTGGTATTGTGTGTTTTTTACAGGCAAAAGAGCTGATTTATTTGGGGCATGCCCAGCAAAAAGCCCTTTTAAGGGCTGGTAAGGTAAAAGAGCTGTTAACTTTTTTAATTTAGATTAGGGTAGGGAAAATTTTTTATTTTGGGGGGCTTTGTTATTTTATTAGGGGACTTAGAGTAGGTGTAATTAGCTTAAAATTATTGTAATCTTTTTTTATTTTTTCTAATTTAGTGTTTTTTTTTTTGTAATTTAGTTTAGTTTATTTAATTGTAGGTAATTGTAGGTACTTGTAGTTAATTTATTTAATTTATTTATTGATAGTGTAGTGTTATTTTTAATTGTAACTTAGGTTAAGATTTATTTTACAGGTAATTTTATAATTATTTTAACTAGGTAGCTATTAAATAGTAAATAACTAATAGTTATTGTACTTAGTTAAAATAAATACAAAGTTGCCTGTAAAATAAATATAAATCCTAAAATAGCTACAATATAATTATTCGTTATATTGTAGCTATATTAGGGTTTATTTACAAGTAAGTATTTAGCTTTAAATAGGAAGACTTTAGTTAATAATATTTAATTTATTTCGTTAGATTAAAATTATATTTAATTTAGGGGGGTGTTAGGGTTAGGGTTAGACTTAGCTTTAGGGGTTAATACATTTATTAGAGTAGCGGTGAGGTCCTGTCGGCAGATTAGGGGTTAATTAGTGTAGGTAGGTAGCGGCGACGTTGAGGGGGGCAGATTAGGGGTTAATAAATATTATCTAGGTGTCGGCGATGTTAGGGGCAGCAGATTAGGGGTTCATAGGGATAATGTAGTTGGCGGCGGTGTGCGGGCAGCAGATTAGGGGTTAAAAAAATATATTATAGTGGCGGCGATGTGGGGGGCCTCGGTTTTGGGGTACATAGGTAGTTTATGGGTGTTAGTGTACTTTAGAGCAAAGTAGTTAAGAGCTTTATAAACCGGCATTAGCCCATAAAGCTCTTAACTACTGACTTTTTTCTGTGGATGGAGTCTTGTCGGTAGAGGGTCTAATGCTTACTTCAGCCAAGACTCTAAATACCGGCGTTAGGAAGATCCCATTGAAAAGATAGGATACGCAATTGGCGTAAGGGGATCTGCGGTATGGAAAAGTTGCGGCTTGGAAGTGAGCGTTACACCCTTTCCTGGCTGACTCTAAATACCAGCGGGCGGTAAAAAGCAGCACTTGGAGCCCTTAACGCTGCTTTTGACGGATAACGCCAAACTCTAAATCTAGGTGTTAGTCTGAGATTATAACATTTTATGCAAATGTAAAAATCTTAGATGAAATGCCTCCTGGCACCTTGAAAGTCCTTGTATAAACGGGCAGTAAGCTGGAATGCAATTAAAATAAATATATATATATATATATATATATATATATATATATATATATATATATATATACCGTATATGAATAAAAAAAATCATATCTGCCAAAAGGGCACCTACCATTTGTGTATTAAGGAGGAAACATTTTTGCATAGTTTTAAATATAGAATTTCTAAAGCATTGTCAAATAATCATAAATACACAGCTGCATATAGCTAAAAAAAAGTGTTTTTAGGGACCCCTGGTCCCACCATACAACTACTATCACACTGAAGTTACAATCTGAAATTGCACAAAGAAATAAAAAGCATTTACTAAGTCCTACTTACTTTGCAAATGAAAGTGATCTGCTGTCTGACTGAGACACACACTGTACAAACTGAAGTGCCAAGTCTGTCTCACACTGTGCATAGTGGTTTAGTGCACACTCAGAAATCCTCTCAAATGCTAATACTTTACTCCTTGTAATAGCATTTCCCATGCTCAATCGCTCTCTGCTGTAGCGCCCTCTGGTGGCTGCCAACATTCAATAAAAAAAAATATTTGCGCTTGCCTCATCTGGCCCCTGACAGGAGTCACCCTTTTCACCCCCTGATGGTGACCCTGCTGAGAGTAATCTTCATATTTTAGCACTCTGTACAGGGAGTGCAGAATTATTAGGCAAGTTGTATTTTTGAGGATTAATTTTATTATTGAACAATAACCATGTTCTCAATGAACCCAAAAAACTCATTAATATCAAAGCTGAATAGTTTTGGAAGTAGTTTTTAGTTTGTTTTTAGTTATAGCTATTTTAGGGGGATATCTGTGTGTGCAGGTGACTATTATTGTGCATAATTATTAGGCAACTTAACAAAAAACAAATATATACCCATTTCAATTATTTATTTTTACCAGTGAAACCAATATAACATCTCGAAATTCACAAATATACATTTCTGACATTCAAAAACAAAACAAAAACAAATCAGTGACCAATATAGCCACCTTTCTTTGCAAAGACACTCAAAAGCCTGCCATCCATGGATTCTGTCAGTGTTTTGATCTGTTCACCATCAACATTGCGTGCAGCAGCAACCACAGCCTCCCAGACACTGTTCAGAGAGGTGTACTGTTTTCCCTCCTTGTAAATCTCACATTTGATGATGGACCACAGGTTCTCAATGGGGTTCAGATCAGGTGAACAAGGAGGCCATGTCATTAGATTTTCTTCTTTTATACCCTTTCTTGCCAGCCACGCTGTGGAGTACTTGGACGCGTGTGATGGAGCATTGTCCTGCATGAAAATCATGTTTTTCTTGAAGGATGCAGACTTCTTCCTGTACCACTGCTTGAAGAAGGTGTCTTCCAGAAACTGGCAGTAGGACTGGGAGTTGAGCTTGACTCCATCCTCAACCCGAAAAGGCCCCACAAGCTCATCTTTGATGATACCAGCCCAAACCAGTACTCCACCTCCACCTTGCTGGCGTCTGAGTCGGACAGGAGCTCTCTGCCCTTTACCAATCCAGCCACGGGCCCATCAAGCTGGCCCATCAAGACTCACTCTCATTTCATCAGTCCATAAAACCTTAGAAAAATCAGTCTTGAGATATTTCTTGGCCTAGTCTTCACGTTTCAGCTTGTGTGTCTTGTTCAGTGGTGGTCGTCTTTCAGCCTTTCTTACCTTGGCCATGTCTCTGAGTATTGCACACCTTGTGCTTTTGGGCACTCCAGTGATGTTGCAGCTCTGAAATATGGCCCAACTGGTGGCAAGTGGCATCTTGGCAGCTGCACGCTTGACTTTTCTCAGTTCATGGGCAGTTATTTTGCGCCTTGGTTTTTCCACACGCTTCTTGCGACCCTGTTGACTATTTTGAATGAAACGCTTGATTGTTTGATGATCACGCTTCAGAAGCTTTGCAATTTTAAGAGTGCTGCATCCCTCTGCAAGATATCTCACTATTTTTGACTTTTCTGAGCCTGTCAAGTCCTTCTTTTGACCCATTTTGCCAAAGGAAAGGAAGTTGCCTAATAATTATGCACACCTGATATAGGGTGTTGATGTCATTAGACCACACCCCTGCTCATTACAGAGATGCACATCACCTAATATGCTTAATTGGTAGTAGGCTTTCGAGCCTATACAGCTTGGAGTAAGACAACATGCATAAAGAGGATGATGTGGTCAAAATACTAATTTGCCTAATAATTCTGCACTCCCTGTATAGTCTGCAGTTTACTGAGTTTAGCACAAGTGTAAACATACACAACTTTCTACAGAATGGAAGTTAATAAACCACCATTGAAGATAAGGGGTGCTAATACATCAAAAAGACTGAAAAATACCAAATTATTATGACAATTTGAATAGGTATATAGAAAAATGGTGACAGCCCAATATTGTTTAATAGTCCAGTATTTCCAGTCCCAAATGTCATAAAGAATAGACCATGTAAGCATGTCAGAAAACTCTCCAAATACAAGGGTCAGGATAATATTCAAATATATCATATATGCTCTTTCCACAATACTTCTTTGTGTTTGATTTCGTAAGCTAAGAAGAGCTGGTTGCTCTGCTGAAAAGTGTCCCTGGATTTTTTTTTTAAATGTTTGCAACTATATGATAAATATATAAATATATATATATATATATATATATATATATATGTTTGTATCTCTCTCTATACACACACAAATATATATATATATATATATATATATATACACACACACACAAATATATACTGTATATATATATATATATATATATATATATATATATATATATTTCCACTGTGTATCTGCACTCACAATTCAAAGATAGTCAGCGACCAGGGTGCTCAGTCAAAATTTCAATAAGTATCAACAAGTAGGGACTGCACTCACTGGATTCAGTTCAAATAATACCTTATTTATTCAATGGTGACGTTTCGGGGTACGCAAACCCCTTCCTCAGACCAAAAACGTTTTTGGTCTGAGGAAGGGGTTTGCGTACCCCGAAACGTCACCATTGAATAAATAAGGTATTATTTGAACTGAATCCAGTGAGTGCAGTCCCTACTTGTTGATACTTATATATATATATATATATATATATATATATATAGTATAGTATCTAGACATTGATAATGAGCACACTGTACCATAATGTATAATGATGTGAGTAGAGTATCTATTAGGGATGGGCGAATGTTTCTAAAAATTTGAAATTTAAAATTAATTTTGATACATTCGTCCATTCAAATCAAATTTCGAATGTTTATATAACATTCTAACATTCTATTTTCCAATTTTCGTTTTTGTAATATAATATTTGTAATATTTTGTTTGAATAATAGAATGTTTAGCTATGCATTCATTCAATTTCAAAATGTAATATTCGAATTCGAATGTGACATTCAAATTTGAAATAGTATTTCTAGTCTACAACTGTTTTTAATAAATGTAATATTCGAATTTGAATGCTACATTCGAATTCGAATGTCACATTCGAATTTGAAATAGTATTTCTAGTCTAATACTGTGTTTTAAATGTGATATTCGATTCAAATGTGATATTCGATTTGAATGTGACATTCGAATTCGAAATAGTATTTCTAGTCTAATGTGTTTTATAAATGTAATATTCGAATTCGAATGTGATATTCGAATGTAACATTCGAATTCAAATGTGACATTCTAATTCGAATTTTACATTAGAAAAACTGTAAATAACATTCGAAAATTGAATTTTTAAGAATATTCGTTCTTATCAACATTCTATTATGTAAATCGAATTTCTACAATAACATTCGTTCTAACATTCGCCCATCCTTAATAATGATGTGAGTATCTATACACTGATAAAGAGCACGCTGCACTGTATGATGTGAGTATCTATACACTGATAATGAGCACACTGTACTGTATAATGATGTGAGTATCTATACACTGATAATGAGCACACTGCACTGTATAATGATGTGAGTATCTATACACTGATAATGAGCACACTGTACTGTATAATGATGTGAGTATCTATACACTGATAATGAGCACACTGCACTATATAATGATGTGAGTATCTATACACCGATAATGAGCACACTGCACTGTATAATGATGTGAGTATCTATACACTGATAATGAACACGCTGCACTGTATAATGATGTGAGTATCTATACACTGATAATGAGCACACTGCACTGTATAATGATGTGAGTATCTATTTACTGATAATGAGAACACTGCACTGAATAATGATGTGAGTATCTATACACTGATAATGAGCACACTGCACTGTATAATGATGTGAGTATCTATATACTGATAATGAGCATGCTGTACTGTATAATGATGTGAGTATCTTTACACTGATAATTAGCACACTGCACTGTATAATGATGTGAGTATCTATACACTGATAATGAGCACACTGCACTGTATAATGATGTGAGTATCTATACACTGTTAATGAGCACACTGTACTGTATAATGATGTGAGTATCTATACACTGATAATGAGCACGCTGCACTGTATAATGGTACTGAGTATCTATACACTGATAATGAGCACACTGTACTGTATAATGATGTGAGTATATATACACTGATAATGAGCATGCTGTACTGTATAATGATGTGAGTATCTATACACTGATAATGAGCACACTGCACTGTATAATGATGTAAATATCTATACACTGATAATGAGCACGCTGTACTGTATAATGATGTGAGTATCTTTACACTGATAATGAGCACACTGCACTGTATAATGATGTGAGTATCTATACACTGATAATGAGCACACTGCACTGTATAATGATGTGAGTATCTATACACTGATAATGAGCACGCTGCACTGTATAATGATGTGAGTATCTATACACTGCTAATGAGCACGCTGGACTGTATAATGATGTGAGTATCTATACATCGATAATGAGCATGCTGCACTATATAATGATGTGAGTATCTATACACTGATAATGAGCACACTGTACTGTATAATGATGTGAGTATCTATGCACTGATAATGAGCACGCTGCACCAGGGCCGCCACTAGAAATTTTGGGTCCCCTGACTTAACTGTTGATCAGGCCCCCCCCCCTTTGACATGTGCAATTTTTGACCAAGTGACTAAAACGTATATGCACTTTATTCTTAAGTGTCTATTTAAACTTGGAAATGTTGTAAAGGTAGTAACATACAATCACACAGACACACTCATACACTGAAACACACACTCACACATAAGGATTCACATATAGACACTCTAGCAGACATGCAAAGAAACACACTCAGACACAGACACCAAACAGACACTCAGCACTTGCTTACATTGACCTGACAAGTAATTAGGTAAACTACAGTTTTGTAAAAAAAAAAAAAAAAAAAAGGAGATTTAGAAACAAAATATGGAGTTCTGATTATCTTTTTGTAAAGGAAGATGCCAACTAAATGATGACAACAGCATGCAGTGGCTGAAAGGAAGGGCCCTGAACTGCCTAAACAATCATTTAAAGGTTAAATGATGGATTGGTGACTTCCGGAAAGGTCTCGTTAGTCTCAAAGTCTGTAGAAAGATGTAAATAATCAGTAGCAAGGTCAAAATGTCCTAAAAAGGAACAGACAATGGACACACACACACAAACTCAAACTTGCACATACACCCAAGGAAACACTGACAGAGACAGCCTCAGAAAACACAAAGACATACACACACACACAGAGACACCCACAGAAAACACACAAAGACATACACACACAGAGAGACAACCACAGAAAACACAGAAAGACATACATAAACACACCCTCAGTGAGACATCCACAGAAAACACACACCCTCACAGAGACACCCACAGAAAACACACACCCTCACAGAGACATCCACAGAAAACACAGACATACATACATACACACACACACACCCTCACAGACGCATCCAGAGAAAATACACAAAGACAAACATACACACACCTTCACAGAGACACCCATAGAAAAAGCTTAAAGACATATGCACACACACCCTCACAGAAATCCACAGAAAATGCACAGACATACACACCCACCCTCACAGAGAGACCCACAGAAGAAAAATACATACACCCTCAGACACAAAGACATAAACACAGACACCCACAGAAAAACTCACAGGAGGAAACATTTATGCACCTTGCATCCCTTAAATCAACAGTGTGTGACATGCATGATAAAATAAATGCAGAAATTAAGAGATCACTTGTTAAAGAATCATATTTGTAAATGTGCAAACAAAAATAATTGTGTGAATTCAAAATTGTACATTAATGATCTGGGTAGATGGCTAGATGAAGAAAAGTACTTTTAAAAGGTTGACATATGTTTGTCGTCCCCCCCCCCATTTTCCCCAACCAAGAGCACCACTTCAAATATAGTGTACAAATGTTCCCATCTGTCAGCTGTACTTATGGATTTTGAAAATGCTGTACTCTATATGGTCTTGGTGGAACCATAAGCTGTGGTACTCATACCATTAGATCTGGTTAAATGCAGGATTTAGGCTTGTTGGTATGTAATTCAAAATTAAGTCAGCTGTAGTGTAAACTGAACAGTTTTAAGTTAACCTGTATCATTTCAAACACTGAGCAATCTTAGACTGAGAGTATAACATGTTATGCAGATGTAAAAATCTTAAATAAAATGCCTCCTTGCATCTGGCAAGTCCTTGCATAAAGGGGCAGTAAACTGGAATGTAATACAGATACTCGTCGACTTACGACCGCGTTACGTTCTGACCTTCCGGTCGTAAGACGATTTGGACGTAAGTCGGACAAAATATATGGCATGTAAATAATATGGTCTATTGTGTGATGTGTTGGGCTGACATTTCATGATTAATAATAACAATAACACCAGAGTTGTTTTAAATTAAATTCCTTTACTAATACAGTATCATCACAGTATGAATAATAAAATAACCTTTACTGTACTGTACCTGTACTGTGCAAATAATAACATAACATTTACTGTGCAAATACTATTACTGTACTGACATTTACTGTACTGTACCTATACTGTACTGTAATAAAATAACATTTTTTTTGTACTCTACCTGTAGTACTATGCAAATAATAACATAACATTTACTGTACCTGTACAGTAGTTTGCAGGAACTTTAACACTTATTTTACTTTAAACTTTTAAGAAAAGTAACTGAACTTAAATTTTTCTTTTACTGTACTTTTACAGTTATGTCATCAGAGTTACAGTATTATCATCTTGGTGAGTTGAGGCTGGAGGGGTTTCAGATGCAGTGTTCTTTTCAAAAAACATGCTGAGCTTTGTTTGACGCGTTTGTTTCTTTTTCTCCTCATAGATTTCACGATAGCCACGCACAGCTTCCTGAATTTGACGGTCAACCTTGTTAAATCTTTCAACATTCTGGTCCATGTTTTCAAAACAGGAGACAGCTTTATTTAGCAATGTAAAGCCTTCAGCCAACCCCTTTGCAGTGAATTTCTTCTCTGGCTCTTCTTCTTCTTTGTCTTCTTCCTCTCTCCTATTTTCCTCTGCAACTCTCTCTGCTTCCAGTTCTATTAGATCTTCATTTGAAAGTTCTTTTGACTCATAATCTAACAGCTCTTCTACATCTTCCACTTCACATTCCAATTCAAGATTGTTTGCAAGTCTTACAATGTTTTCTCGAATTTCATCGAGCTCTTCCTCTGTTTCAAATCTCTCAAATCTGGTCACATATCGTTTTAGGCACTTCTTCCAAATTCCATTCATGCACTTTTCTGTTACATCCTCCCACGCTGCTGCAATATTTTTTATGCACTGAAGAATGTTATAACTTTTCCAAAAATCACGCAATGTTATGTCATCATCAGCATCTGTAGCAGCTATGGCTTGGGCGAATGTAGATCTGAGGTAGTATGCTTTAAACGTGGCAATTGCCCCTTGGTCCATAGGTTGAATGAGTGGTGTTGTGTTAGGTGGCATATAAACCACTTTTACATCAGGATTAAGGTCACCCAGGTGTGGTGGATGTCCAGGTGCGTTGTCTAAAATCATTAAAATTTTGAACTGGATTACTTTCCCTAAGCAATATTCACGAACTTGGGGAATGAAACAGTTAACAAACCAGTCTGTGAACAATGCCTGAGTCATCCACGATTTAGCATTTGACCGGTAATACACAGGCAGCGTGTGCTTATTAATGTTTTTAAATGCACGTGGGTTTTCTGAGCGATAGATAAGAAATGGCTTAAGCTTAAAACCAACAACGTTTTCTCCAAGTAACAAGCTTACCCGATCCTTGAATGCTTTAAATCCTGGCATGGTTTTTGATTCTTGGTGAATGTATGTGCGCTCAGGCATCCGTTTCCAGAACAGACCCGTTTCATCAACGTTGAATATTTGTTCAGGTAAATACCCTCCCTCTTGGATTAATTCATTCAAAGTGTCAATGAACTTTGCAGCGGCTTCTGAATCTGCACTTGCTGCTTCTCCTGAAACCCGCACATTATGCAGACTGAATCTTCTTCTAAAACGTTTAAACCATCCAGTGCTTGCCTGGAAATTCTCTTTGTAATCCTCACCAGCTTTCTCCTTTAAAGTCTCAAACAAACTTTTAGCCTTCATCTGAATTGTTAGAAGGCTTATGGGTGTACGTTTTTGTATTTGATCTTCTATCCACAACATTAATAATTTCTCCATTTCATGAATGGGCCCTTGACGTTGTTTTGTTATTATTGTTGATTTCATTGGTGCGGAACCTTTTACAGCTTCACGTATGCGTTCCTTGTCCTTAATGATTGTGGAAACTGTGGAATGCGACAGTTTCATATCACGGGCAATCGCATTCACTTTTTTACCTTCGTCATACTGCTTTATTACTTTCATTTTTAACTCCAAATCAAGAGCTTTCCTCTTCTTTGTAGCCTCTTTGCCACTACACGGTACCTCAGACCCATACAAAGGCTGCTGCTTACAGTCACTTCTCATCACACACAAGCACCGCCTTTGCGCACACAAGCACTGTCTTGCCGATGGTCGTAAGTACCGCCTTTGCGACCGATGGTCGTAAGTACCGCCTTTGCGCACACAAGCACTGCCTTGCCCCTTTACGCACATACGCAAATAAGCATCACCCTCAGTGCGACCGATGGACGTAAGTACCGCCTTTGCGCACACAAGCACTGCCTTGCCCCTTTACGCACATACGCAAATAAGCATCACCCTCAGCGCGACCGATGGACGTAAGTACCGCCTTTGCGACCGATGGTCGTAAGTACCGCCTTTGCGACCGATGGTTGCAAGTACCGCCTTTGCGCACGTATCGCCTCTTCAGTGCGACCGATAGTCGTAAGTACGGATGGCCGTAAGTCGCATAGGTCGTAAGTCGACGAGTATCTGTATATATATATATATATATATATATATTAAAAAAATGCATATCTGACAAATTCTGCATGGTTTTAAATATAGAATTTCTACAGGATTGTTAAATAATCATAAATGCACTGTTGCTAAAAAAAATGTGTTTTATGGACCCCTGGCCCCACCATACCACTACTACCACACTGAAGTTACAATCTGAAATTGCACAAAGAAATAAAAAACATTTGCTAAGTAAATCCTACCTCCTCTGCAAATGAAAGTGATCTGGTGTCTGACTCAGGCACACACTGTACAAAGTGCCAAGTCTGTCTCACACTGTGCATAGTGGTTTAGTGCACACTCAGAAATCCTCTTAAATGTTAATACTTTACTCCTTGTAATAACATTTCCAATTTCTGCAATTAGCACTCTGCTGTAGTACCCACTGGTGGCTGCCAAAATGTAAAAAAAAAAAATTTTTTTTTTTTTAGTTCTTGTCTTTTGGGGCCCCCCTGGCCCATTGGGCCCCTGACAGGAGTCACCCCTGTCACCCCCTGATGGCGGCCCTGCGCTGCACTGTATAATGATGTGAGTATCTATACACTGATAATGAGCACACTGCACTGTATAATGATGTGAGTATCTATAAACTGATAATGAGCACATTGTACTGTATAATGATGTGAGTATCTATACACTGATAATGAGCACGCTGCACTGTATAATGATGTGAGTATCTATACAATGATAATGAGCACACTGCATTGTGTAATGATGTGAGTATCTGTAACGGTACCAACCGGATACCAAGGGTTAACACCAGGGAACAATGTCCTGCATAGGGAATCAGCAATTCACAACCCAGCCAGTTTCAGGTTTTAAACAGAAATAACACTTTATTTGAAGGCAGCATACAGATTTATACAGGTTTTTGACCCCCCCTCAGATGGGGGTTGAAAGAATGTTGTACATTAGATAAAAGGGAGAAGCGCCCTTGATATGATACAATAGAATTATATTACTTAAACACTTCAACCACAGGACACTCTTGACTCTCCTTATCACTTAGGCGTTTCTCTCTGGGGGTGATCAAACAATAGAATGCTAAGCATTAATTAGATTGTAGCTGGAGCCAGCCACTTGTGGTTAGAAAATAAAGTTAACACTTTCAGTCCTGACCGAAGGGTCTGTCACAGACAACCTTTCTTACGTTATAGTCCAGACGTGGCTAGGTTTGCCACAATGCTCCCCCAGAACCAAGCCGGCATACACAGTCTGATCCCAACGGATCGGCTTGGGGATGTCCGGGGCAACAACTTTCGGCTCAAGTAAGCTACGGGGTGTTCTCCGCCATCTGCTCCAACTTGGCTCAGTACTGCCCCCACCCCAAACATGGAAGCGTCTCTTCCCGGAGGGACTGGGCTTGGGTAGTCACAGGGTTAACATTAGCGGGATCCATGGGAGCATAGGCAGAAACAAGGGGGGCCAAGTCATTTCCAAGGAGAACATCAGCAGGTAAGTCCTTCTTGACCCCCACATTCACAAGTCTAGCGCCCACTCCCCAATCCAAATGTACCCTGGCAACAGGTAGGCGGAACACAGTGCCCCCTGCTACCCTCACAGCCACAGTGTCTCCAGTGTGCTGTTTCTCAGGCACCAAGTTCTCTTGAAGCAAGGTCATGGTAGCACCAGTATCCCGTAGACAACTGACCTCCTTCCCATTCACTTTAACCCGTTGCCGGTTATTCCGGTGGGCAGCTTGCACGGGGTCTGCTTCATGTAGGCTGCCCCAGCATTCTGGCGCCTCTACGTAGCGGGCCACAGGCTGAGGATTATGTGGGATTCCGCCAGCGGGTCTTCTCCAGGACTGTGCTTGATTCGCTGCATTTAGGGGACACTCTGGTCTTTTGTGCCCTAGTTGCTTACATCCAAAGCACCGAATAGGTTGTGAGTAGCCCCGCGAATTGAACCGGGCTCTCTGAGGGTAGTTCGTGGCCGGAGGCCGTGTGGTATAGCGGTGCGCCGGGGGTTGGTAACTGGCAGCTGCTGGGGTGACTGGGGGTCTGTACTCCACTCTAGCAGTGGGCAATCGGTATACTGCTCCCCCTGCCCCTCGTACTGCCACGGATCCGCCAGTGGGTGCTGTATCCGGCACCAAATGGGGAGCTATCAGGGTTAAAGTAGCTCCCGAATCCCGAAGTCCCTGGACCGACATCACCTCATGCAGAATTCCCAGGGGTTCCTCGGCTTGGGTGCTCAACACCTCATGAGCGGCTGGCTCCGTTTGGTAATGGTGAGCAGCCGCCCTTGGGGCCAGGTTCTGTCTGACCTGGTTCCAAGCTTGTCTGCTCCGATTTTGGGTGCACTCACGTGCCATATGTCCCCACTGCTTGCAGGTGTGGCATTGTATATTAGCCCGTCCGTTGTTAGGCTGTAGTCCATGGTGCCTCCTGGCATCAAAATGCTGGTCTGCTAATCTGGCTGCTTCGGTTAAGGTGAGGGGTTTTCGATCTCTCACCCATTCTTGGGCTTCTGGGGACAAGCCGTTAAAGAATTGCTCCAACAGCATCAGTTGTCGCAATTCTTCCATGGTGGTAGCTTGGCTGGCCTGTATCCACCCCTGAGATGCTTGATCCAGCTTGTGGGCCCACTCTGCATGGGAATCTCTTTCTGGCTTGCGCAGGCCTCTAAACTTGCGCCGGTATGCCTCTGAGGTAATGGCATATCTTTCCAAGATCGCTCTCTTCACTTTAGCGTAATCCTTGCTGTCCTCCCTGGGTACAGCGCGATACGCTTCCGCTGCCCTACCGGCTAGCTTGCCTGCTAGCACCGGCACCCATACGGACTGCTCCAAATCATGTAACTCGCACAGTCTCTCAAAATCCTGTAAATACCCATCAATCTCATCCTTCTCCTCACAAAACATTTTAAATGCATGGTATGGGATTTTGGGTCTTACTGGGTTGCTGAGTGCGTCCAAAATGGATTCTGCTCGGGAGGATGCATTCCGCGGACTGTGTGCCATCACGTACTCCTGCACATCTGCCATTACCACGGATAGCATATCCCGTGGTACAGGTTGGGGTAAAAATTCCAGCCTGGTCCTCATTTCCCTCTGGTATAGGGTCTCCTCCATGGCTGCTGGAGGCGTAGCGCTGCGAGCTCTGTCTCCCTCCATCAGCTCAGCAATTAATATAGCCTTGGGTTTGCTGCTGCCTATCTTTCCCCTGGCTTCTAGCAGTTCCTTTTACGTTTGTCTCTTTAGCTTAGAATAATCCATCTCCATTCACTTCGGTCCCTGGTACTCCTTCCATCTTAGTCAGTATTGTAGTAATCCCCCTCTTCCTGAGGTTACTGGCTTGTGTAGTTGCTCTTCTGGGCGATAAGGTTCATTCCGTCGCTTGCCACCAATTGTAACGGTACCAACCGGATACCAAGGGTTAACACCAGGGAACAATGTCCTGCATAGGGAATCAGCAATTCACAACCCAGCCAGTTTCAGGTTTTAAACAGAAATAACACTTTATTTGAAGGCAGCATACAGATTTATACAGGTTTTTGACCGCCCCTCAGATGGGGGTTGAAAGAATGTTGTACATTAGATAAAAGGGAGAAGCGCCCTTGACATGATACAATAGAATTATATTACTTAAACACTTCAACCACAGGACACTCTTGACTCTCCTTATCACTTAGGCGTTTCTCTCTGGGGGTGATCAAACAATAGAATGCTAAGCATTAATTAGATTGTAGCTGGAGCCAGCCACTTGTGGTTAGAAAATAAAGTTAACACTTTCAGTCCTGACCGAAGGGTCTGTCACAGACAACCTTTCTTACGTTATAGTCCAGAAGTGGCTAGGTTTGCCACAGTATCTATATACTGATAATGAGAACACTGCTCTGTATAATGATGTATCTATACACTGATAATGAGCACACTGTACTGTATAATGATGTGAGTATCTATACACTGATAATGAGCACACTACACTGTATAATGATGTGAGTATCTATACACTGATAATGAGCACACTGCACTGTATAATGATGTGAGTATCTATACACTGATAATGAGCACACTGCACTGTATAATGATGTGAGTATCTATACACTGATAATGAGCATGCTGCACTGTATAATGATGTGAGTATCTATACACTGATAATGAGCACACTGTACTGTATAATGATGTGAGTATCTATACACTGATAATAAGCACACTGTACTGTATAATGATGTGAGTATCTATACACTGATAATGAGCACGCTGCACTGTATAATAATGTGAGTATCTATACACTGATAATAAGCACACTGTACTGTATAATGATGTGAGTATCTATACACTGATAATAAGCACACTGTACTGTATAATGATGTGAGTATCTATACACTGATAATGAGCACGCTGCACTGTATAATAATGTGAGTATCTATACACTGATAATAAGCACACTGTACTGTATAATGATGTGAGTATATATACACTGATAATAAGCACACTGTACTGTATAATGATGTGAGTACCTATACACTGATAATGAGCACGCTGCACTGTATAATGATGTGAGTATCTGTACACTGATAATGAGCACGCTGCACTGTATAATGATGTGAGTATACACTGATAATGAGCACACTGCACTGTATAATGATGTGAGTATTTATACACTGATAATGAGCACACTGCACTGTATAATGATGTGAGTATCTATACACTGATAATGAGCACACTGCACTGTATAATGATGTGAGTATCTATACACTGATAATGAGCACACTGCATTGTATAATGATGTGAGTATCTATATACTGATAATGAGCACTCTGCACTGTACAATGATGTGAGTATATATACACTGATAATGAGCACACTGTACTGTATAATGATGTGTGTATCTATACACTGATAATGAGCACACTGCACTGTTGTCAGGGTTTTTTCCCTGTTGTGTTTGCCATGTGCTGCTGGCAGCTATTTTGCTCACCTCTCTTCCTGACTATAGTGCATTGTGGGGGGATGCTGCTCATTTCCTGCACTTCCTTTTATGACATGACTGGTGTGCATCATCCATGTGAGACAGGATGCAGTCTCAGAATTGTGGGTAGATGGCTAGATGAAGAAAAGTACTTTTAAAAGGTTGACATATGTTTGTCCCCCCCCCCCCCATTTTCCCCAACCAAGAGCACCACTTCAAATATAGTGTACAAATGTTCCCATCTGTCAGCTGTACTTATGGATTTTGAAAATGCTGTACTCTATATGGTCTTGGTGGAACCATAAGCTGTGGTACTCATACCATTAGATCTGGTTAAATGCAGGATTTAGGCTTGTTGGTATGTAATTCAAAATTAAGTCAGCTGTAGTGTAAACTGAACAGTTTTAAGTTAACCTGTATCATTTCAAACACTGAGCAATCTTAGACTGAGAGTATAACATGTTATGCAGATGTAAAAATCTTAAATAAAATGCCTCCTTGCATCTGGCAAGTCCTTGCATAAAGGGGCAGTAAACTGGAATGTAATATATATATATACTGTATATATATATATATATATATATATATATATATATTAAAAAAATGCATATCTGACAAATTCTGCATGGTTTTAAATATAGAATTTCTACAGGATTGTTAAATAATCATAAATGCACTGTTGCTAAAAAAATGTGTTTTATGGACCCCTGGCCCCACCATACCACTACTACCACACTGAAGTTACAATCTGAAATTGCACAAAGAAATAAAAAACATTTGCTAAGTAAATCCTACCTCCTCTGCAAATGAAAGTGATCTGGCGTCTGACTCAGGCACACACTGTACAAAGTGCCAAGTCTGTCTCACACTGTGCATAGTGGTTTAGTGCACACTCAGAAATCCTCTTAAATGTTAATACTTTACTCCTTGTAATAACATTTCCAATTTCTGCAAAACTCTGCTGTAGTACCCACTGGTGGCTGCCAAAATGTAAAAAAAAAAAAATTTTTTTTTTTTTTAGTTCTTGTCTTTTGGGGCCCCCCTGGCCCATTGGGCCCCTGACAGGTGTCGCCCCTGTCACCCCCTGATGGCGGCCCTGCGCTGCACTGTATAATGATGTGAGTATCTATACACTGATAATGAGCACACTGCACTGTATAATGATGTGAGTATCTATAAACTGATAATGAGCACATTGTACTGTATAATGATGTGAGTATCTATACACTGATAATGAGCACGCTGCACTGTATAATGATGTGAGTATCTATACAATGATAATGAGCACACTGCATTGTGTAATGATGTGAGTATCTATATACTGATAATGAGAACACTGCTCTGTATAATGATGTATCTATACACTGATAATGAGCACACTGTACTGTATAATGATGTGAGTATCTATACACTGATAATGAGCACACTACACTGTATAATGATGTGAGTATCTATACACTGATAATGAGCACACTGCACTGTATAATGATGTGAGTATCTATACACTGATAATGAGCACACTGCACTGTATAATGATGTGAGTATCTATACACTGATAATGAGCATGCTGCACTGTATAATGATGTGAGTATCTATACACTGATAATGAGCACACTGTACTGTATAATGATGTGAGTATCTATACACTGATAATAAGCACACTGTACTGTATAATGATGTGAGTATCTATACACTGATAATGAGCACGCTGCACTGTATAATAATGTGAGTATCTATACACTGATAATAAGCACACTGTACTGTATAATGATGTGAGTATCTATACACTGATAATAAGCACACTGTACTGTATAATGATGTGAGTATCTATACACTGATAATGAGCACGCTGCACTGTATAATAATGTGAGTATCTATACACTGATAATAAGCACACTGTACTGTATAATGATGTGAGTATCTATACACTGATAATAAGCACACTGTACTGTATAATGATGTGAGTACCTATACACTGATAATGAGCACGCTGCACTGTATAATGATGTAAGTATCTATACACTGATAATGAGCACGCTGCACTGTATAATGATGTGAGTATACACTGATAATGAGCACACTGCACTGTATAATGATGTGAGTATTTATACACTGATTATGAGCACACTGCACTGTATAATGATGTGAGTATCTATACACTGATAATGAGCACACTGCACTGTATAATGATGTGAGTATCTATACACTGATAATGAGCACACTGCATTGTATAATGATGTGAGTATCTATATACTGATAATGAGCACTCTGCACTGTACAATGATGTGAGTATATATACACTGATAATGAGCACACTGTACTGTATAATGATGTGTGTATCTATACACTGATAATGAGCACACTGCACTGTTGTCAGGGTTTTTTCCCTGTTGTGTTTGCCATGTGCTGCTGGCAGCTATTTTGCTCACCTCTCTTCCTGACTATAGTGCATTGTGGGGGGATGCTGCTCATTTCCTGCACTTCCTTTTATGACATGACTGGTGTGCATCATCCATGTGAGACAGGATGCAGTCTCAGAATTGTGATATCATCACTTATTATTTAAAGGGCCTCTGTTCAGTATGCTTTGCCTTTGCGTTGTTTCAGACCTGTTTGTGAGAGTTCCTATGTATTACCTGGCTGCCTGACGTCCTTCCTGGTTCCTGATCCCTGGCTTGTTCCTGACTCTGCTGTTTTCCTTATTCCTGATTCCGGCTCATCTGACTATTCGCTTTGGCTCCTGACTCGGCTCGTCTGACTACCACCTCTGGTTTTTACTCCTGGCTTGTTATTTGACTTGTGGACTTTTTATTATTTTTTGCTATTAATAAAGGTATGATAATTTTGCACTTCTTGTCTCAGTCTGATTCCTGGCACCCTGACATTACGCAAAGGCCATGAATCCTGATGCTGCTAATTATCCACCTTTACCTGCCATAATTTCCAGGATGGATGTACAGGATCACCGCTTTAATCAATTTGCACTAGCCCTGCAAACCCTGCTGACTCGCACTTCATATTTGGACCAAAGTGTCCCGCAAGATATGGCTGCACCTGTTTCCGCTGCTGCACCTATGCCTACCAGGAGCATGTCCGGTTCTGCACCTCTACCTCAGCGATATGGAGGAGATCCTATTCAGTGCAGAGGATTTTTGAACCAGGTGGGCATAACTTTGAGATGCTACCTCAGGCATTTCCCTCTGACAGAGCTAAGGTGGGATTTCTCATCTCGTTACTCTCTGACACAGCTCTTGCCTGGGCTAATCCCTTGTGGGAGACTAATAATCCTGTGATTTCAAATTACCCTAAATTTGTGGCCTCCTTTCGAAGGGTATTTGATGTTCCGGCTCGCTCCTTCTCTGCTGCTAAACGACTCATGTCCATTCAGCAAGGTACAAGATCTGTTGCTCAGTATGCTATTGAGTTCCGTACGCTTGCTGCAGAGGTAGTTTGGAACAATGAAGCCCTTGTTGACGCCTTCTTTCATGGGCTCTCTGATGCGATTAAAGATGAAGTTGCTGCCAGAGATTTACCAGAGGATCTCGAGGCATTGGTGTCTTTTTTGATCCTAATTGACATCAGACTCAGAGAGAGGCCCTCTTTCGTTCCCACCAATGCTTCCCTCTCCTCCCATGCCTCTTGGTCCGAGTCACCAGGTACTGCTGAGCCGATGCAGTTGGGATTCACGTGTCTCTAAGCAGCGGAGAGGGCCTTTAGGAGGAGGGAGGGGCTCTGCCTCTATTGTGGGTTACAGGGCCACCTTTTGAAGTCTTGTCCTACATGGCCGGGAAATGCTCACACCTAAGGTCCTGTCGGGGACAGACCTTGGGTGGTTTATCCTCGTCCCCGGAACCGCTTAAGGAGAAACCTTTGGTCACGGTGGTCCTTTCCTGGGTGGACTCCTCCATTGTCACTCAGGCTCTTGTTGACTCCGGTGCTGCGGGCTATTTCACTGACAGTGCTTTTGTATCAAAGCACTCCATTCCTGTTTTGCCTCGGTCTGTTCTGCATGCTATTGAGGCCATTGATGGCAGGCCCCTTCAGCCTGCACTCGTTACTCACGAAACTGCTACATTGTCCATGGCTGTTGGGGCTCTCCATTTTGAAACACTCCAGTTCCAGGTGATAAACTCTCCACATTTTCCAGTTGTTCTGGGTTATCCCTGGCTCCAAAAGCACAATCCCAGTCTCGACTGGCGCAGGTCTGAAATTTTGTTGTGATCCCGCAATGTATTTCCACTTGTCTTCAGAAACCAGTTAAAGTCTTGTGCACTTCTTCGGTATCTCAATTGCCAGAGGAGTACCAAGAGTTCCTAGACGTGTTTGACAAGGTGCGTGCCGGTATGTTGCCTCCTCACCGGTCTTACGATTGTGCCATAGACCTGCAACCCAGAGCCATTCCTCCTCGGGGCTAGGTGTACCCTCTGTCTGTTGCAGAGAATTGTGCTATGGAGGAGTATGTTGCTGATGCTCTGTCGTGGGGGATCATCCACAAATCCTACTCTCCTGCAGGGGCTGGCTTCATATTTGTGAAGAAAAAGGGTGGTGAGTTAAGACCATGTATCGATTATAGGGGTCTTAATCGTCTTACCATTAAGAATGCTTACCCTATTCCGCTCATTACGGAACTCTTTGACCACCTGAAGGGAGCTATGGTCTTTTCTAAACTTGATTTGAGAGGAGCGTACAATCTCGTTAGTATTAAGGAGGGTCACGAATGGAAAACAGCATTTAACACCAGGAGCGGGCATTATGAGTATCTTGTAATGCCCTTTGGCTTATGTAATGCTCCTGCTGTTTTTCAGGAATTTATTAATGATGTCCTACGAGATATGTTGCAACAGTGTGTTGTGGTGTACTTAGATGACATCCTCATACACTCACCCACACTTGAGGGTCATCGTTCTGATGTTATATGTGTTCTTCAGAGACTATGTGAGAATGGCCTGTTTTGTAAACTCGAGAAATGTGAGTTCCATCAGACTCAAGTAACCTTCCTAGGTTATGTTATCTCCGTTGCAGGGTTCTCCATGGATCCTGACAAGTTATCTGCAGTTCTGCAGTGGCCTCGCCCAGTTGGTCTTCGGTCTATTCAAAGTTTTTTGGGGTTCGCCAATTACTATAGAAAGTTTATTAAAAACTTTTCTTCCTTGGTCAAACCTATCACAGACATGACCCGTAAAGAGAATGATCCACTCCATTGGTCACCTACTGCCATTAAGGCCTTTGATAGTCTTAAGACTGCCTTTGCTGCCGCTCCAGTTCTGGCTCATCCTAACCCTGTCCTGCCTTTTGTTCTTGAGGTCGATGCGTCTGAGACTGGAGTAGGTGCCCTCTTGTCTCAACGTCCTACACCTGACAGTTCCATGCATCCGTGTGGTTTCTTCTTTAAGAAATTGTCTCCAGCGGAGTGCAATTATGAAATTGACGACAGGGAATTACTGGCCATAATTTTAGCACTCAAGGAATGGAGGCATCTTCTCGAGGGTACTAGCGTGCCAGTGCTCATTCTTACTGACCACAAGAATTTAACTTATCTACCTGAAGAAAAATGTTTGTCGCCCCAACAGGCCAGATGGGCGCTATTTTTGTCTCGGTTTAATTATATGGTCTCCTACCTGCCTGGTAGTAAGAATGTTAGGGCTGATGCCCTCTCTCGACAATTTTCACCTCTGTCCAAGGAGGACTCTGTACCTACTCCTGTTATACCTCCTGACCATATTTTGGCTACCATACGTACTAATTTGACTTCTCCCTTGGGGGAGGAGATCCTGGCTGCACAAACCAATGCACCTCCTGAGAAACCTAGTGGTAAGTGTTTTGTTCCTGAGAATCTTCGTACTAAACTTTTGCACACTTACCACTATCCTAAAGCCGCAGGTCACCCAGGCAAGAACCAAATTATTTGGTCTGTCACTCGACAATTCTGGTGGCCAGGCCTTCGTTCTGATGTTACTGCGTATGTTGCCTCCTGCTCAGTTTGTATACAGAATAAGACTCCTTGACGTCTTCCTGTGGGTCTTCTTCAACCTATTGCTAATGGTGAGCGTCCTTGGACACATCTTTTAATGGACTTCATTGTCGAGCTCCCTGTTTCCAATGGCAATACTGTTATCCTTATAGTGGTTGTCACATTGCATTCCCTTGAAGAAGCTACCTACCGCTCAGGAGCTTGCTTCAATTTTTGCCCGGGAGGTCTTCATGGGTTTCCCAAGGAGATAGTGTCGGACCGGGATAGCCAGTTTGTCTCCGGATTTTGGCTTTCCTTTTGTGCTTAAATGGGGATCCAGCTTTCCTTCTCCTCGACATATCACCCTCAATACAATGGGGCTGTGGAACGGTCTAATCAAGCTCTGGAACAGTTCCTCCGCTGCTATGTCTCAGATCACCACAATAATTGGTCTGAACTGTTACCTTGGGCAGAGTTTGCTCGTAATAGTGCTATTAATGTTTCCTCCAAGTTATTCCCATTCATGGCGACTTATGGGTTTCAACCATCCAGGATTGCCTTCATCGTTCTATGCAGCGCCAAAAGTTCCAGGCTGATCATAGGCGTCTGCCCGCACCTTCCTACCAGGTTGGTGAGAGAGTTTGGCTGTCCTCCCACAACTTGAACCTTTGTGTGCCTTTCCAATAAATTGGCTCCCCGTTACATTGGTCCTTTTCGAATACTCCAACGGGTTAATCCTGTGGCCTACGCTCTTGACCTTCCTCCTGCTATGCACATCTCCAATGTTTTTCATGTCTCCCTCTTGAAACCATTGGTTTGCAGGGCCGGACTGGGAAATCAGACCAGCCCTGGAAATTTGTATAGACCGGCCCAGCCACGCCCCCTCCATCCCAGCCACACACCCTCTAGCCTTAGGATCTGGGTAACAAAAGAAGCTTGTGTCCTGCAAGCTGGGATTTACTGAGAAGCTACAGATCAGGGGATCAGTTAAGGAAGGAAAAAGGAATTCAAGCAGGCTTTATTGTGATGTCACTTCAATGAATTTATATCTGTAAATCAGATTGCTCTTCCCTCTCCCTTAGAATGACAGGTAGACTTAATAATAGGAAAACTCAATAGGTTGTTTTTATCTGCAACAGCATAAAAAGGATAGGGATAGGGCTCCTTTACTACAGTGGGCTGCAAAGGGGCACTTATATCCATCATTACAGTGGGCTATGGCAAGAATGTCTGTCACTACAGTGGGCTATAAAACCCTGTCAATCATTACAGTGGTCTGTGACTGTGAGGATAAAACATTTCACTATAGTGGGCTATAACCCCATTAATCATTGGGTTATGAAGATAAAACCTGTCATTCAGTAAAGTGGGCTGCAAAAGTGTATTTCTGCCACTAGAGTCAGCTTTGATGGGGTGAAAAAGAAAGTCTTAAACTCACTACAGTGGGCAGTAAAGGGGCAAGTCTGCCACTACAGTAGGCTGTGATGGGCAAGCATATCACAATATTACTCAGTACTGTGGGATGTGATGGGAATGGGAAAGACTTACACAGTGGGATGTGAAGGGAAAGACACTCACTACAGTGGGCTATGATGGACAAGCATGTCACTCAGTACAGTAGACTGTTAATGGACATTACGAGCCTGACACAGTACAGTGTGCTACCAGTGAAAACCTACCAGTTACTGCAGTGGGATATGAAGTGACAATTCAGTCAGTCACTACATGAGGTTATGACATGTCTATCAGTTTACAGTGGGTTGTGATATCACTGTCAGTCATTACAAAGGCTATGATGACAATTTACAAACCTATAAATCACTGGAGTGGTTTATTTAGTGACAAACCTGTCATTCACTACAAAGGTGCCTGAATAAGGGGTCTTCCAGAAACTCTTTTTTTAAATGTTATGGTTTAGAGGCGTATTAGGTAGCTATGTGCGTACTTTCGGTTACAGTAACTTACTCAGTAGTAGCCTATGTATTCACTTCTGGTTGGTTGGGAAGAAACTGCACACTATTATGCTATGACAGACACAGAAACGAAACGCCACTCAGTACCTGAGAAGCCCGGTAGCCACTAGCTAGGCACAATGTCAGTGAGCCTCTGTCTCCTCAGTCTAGCACAGCAAAAGGCACGAGCTCCGTGTGCCAGATCCCCTCATTAGCTCCGGGAGACGGGTCTCACATGATCCCACCATGCCGCAGTCCTTGTAAGATCAGAATCCTCAGTGCCCTGCTGAGCTGCGACGCTGAGAGTAAGAAAGCGGGAAAAATCAGGAATTTGTAAAGTTAGCTCCGCCTCCTCCGACTCTAGGGTCAACCACCACTTTCTGCCTACCTTGTAGTATTATACTATTTGTGTTACAGGGTCACAAAACTCTATAAGTAGAAGTTACAGGGTCACACTACAATGGCCAGCCTGTTAGTTGCTACTTGCTGGCGGCTCTGCTGCTCTGGTGCGCTCGAGTTCTGTCACAACAGTTTTTTGCTAGTTTTGCTGGCTGACGCTTCTTTCCACACACTGCAGCTGCATCTGCCGGCCCACTGGGATTTTTCCCGGTATCCCGGCGGCCCAATCCGGCCCTGTTGGTTTGTAATCAGTTTAGCACTGTGTTGCCTCGTCCCTGTCCTATCTTTGTTGACTACCATGAGAAGTATGAGGTCAGCAGCATTATTGACTCTCGTATGTCCAGGGGCCCTGTACAGTATTTGGTTCACTGGAGGGGCTACAGTCCGGAGGAGCGTTCTTGGGTTCCCTCCTCTGATGTTCATGCTCCTGCCCTCCTCCATGCCATCCAAGCCAGTTTCCACAATAAGCCTTTTGTCCTATCACAGGGGAGGGGTTGTTGAGGGGAGGGTACTGTCAGGGTTTATTCTCTGTTGTGTTTGCCATGTGCTGCTGGCAGCCATTTTACTCAACTCTCTTACTGACTATGGTGCATTGTGGGGGATGCTGCTCATTTCCTGCACTTCCTTTTATGGCCAGACTGGTGTGCATCATCCATGTGAGACAGGATGCAGCCTCAGAATTGTGATGTCATCACTTATTATTTTAAGGGCCTCTGTTCAGTATGCTTTGCCTTTGCATTGTCTCAGACCTGTTTGTGAGAGTCCTTGTTCCTGATTCCGGCTCGACTGACTATTCGCTTTGGATCCTGACTCGGCTCGTCTGACTACCACCTCTGGTTTTGACTCCTGGCTTGTTATTTGACTTGTGGACTTTTTATTATTTTTTGCTATTAATAAAGGTGTTATTATTTTTGCACTTCTTGTCTCAGTCTGATTCCTGGCACGCTGACAACTGTATAATGATGAGTATCTATACACTGATAATGAGCATGCTGCACTATATAATGATGTGAGTATCTATACACTGATAATGAGCACACTGTACTGTATAATGATGTGAGTATCTATACACTGATAATGAGCACACTGCACTGTATAATGATGTGAGTATCTATACACTGATAATGAGCAAGCTGTACTGTATAATGATGTGAGTATCTATACACTGATAATGAGCACACTGCACTGTATAATGATGTGAGTATCTATACACTGATAATGAGCACGCTGCACTGTATAATGATGTGAGTATCTATACACTGATAATAAGCACGCTTCATTGTAGAATGATGTGAGTATCTATACACTGATAATGAGCACACTGCACTGTATAATGATGTGAGTATCTATACACTGATAATGAGCACACTGTACTGTATAATGATGTGAGTATCTATACACTGATAATGAGCACACTGCACTGTATAATGATGTGAGTATCTATACACTGATAATGAGCAAGCTGTACTGTATAATGATGTGAGTATCTATACACTGATAATGAGCTCACTGCACTGTATAATGATGTGAGTATCTATACACTGATAATGAGCACGCTGCACTGTATAATGATGTGAGTATCTATACACTGATAATAAGCACGCTTCATTGTAGAATGATGTGAGTATCTATACACTGATAATGAGCACACTGCACTGTATAATGATGTGAGTATCTATACACTGATAATGAGCAAGCTGTACTGTATAATGATGTGAGTATCTATACACTGATAATGAGCACGCTGCACTGTATAATGATGTGAGTTTCTATACACTGATAATGAGCACTCTGCACTGTATAATGATGTCAGTATCTATACACTGATAATGAGCACGCTGCACTGTATAATGATGTGAGTATCTATACACTGATAATGAGCACGCTGCACTGTATAATGATGTGAGTATCTATACACTGATAATGAGCATGCAGCTCTGTATAATGATGTGAGTATCTATATACTGATAATGAGCACACTATACTGTATATGGATGTGAGTATCTATATACTCATAATGAGCATGTTGCACTGTATAATGATGTGAGTATCTATACACTGATAATGAGCAGACTGTACTGTATAATGATGTGAGTATCTATACACTGATAATGAGCACACGGTACTGTATAATGATGTGAGTATCTATACACTGATAATGAGCACACTGCATTGTATAATGATGTGAATATCTATACACTGATAATGAGCACATTGCACTATATAATGATGAGTATCTATACACTGAGTATCTACACTGATAATGAACACACTGCACTGTATAATGATGTGATTATCTATATACTGTGTTAGGGGTAATATATAATGAGCACATTGCACTACATAATGATGAGTGTCTATACACTGAGTATCTACAATATAATGAGTATCTATTCACTGATAATGAGCATGCTGTACTGTATAATGATGTGAGTATCTATACACTGATAATGAGCACACTGCATGTATAATGATGTGAGTATCTACTCACTGATAATGAGCTCGCTGCACTGTATAATGATGTGAGTATACATTGATAATGAGCACACTGCACTGTATAATGATGTGAGTATCTATACACTGATAATGAGCACACTGCACTATATAATGATGTGAGTATCCATACACTGATAATGAGCAAGCTGCACTGTATAATGATGTGAGTATCTATACACTGATAATGAGCACACTGCACTGTATAATGATGTGAGTATCTATACACTGATAATGAGCACTCTGCACTGTACAATGATGTGAGTATCTATACACTGATAATGAACACACTGCACTGTATAATGATGTGAGTATCTATATACTGATAATGAGCACATTGCACTGTATAATGAAGTGAGTATCTATACACTGATAATAAGCACACTGCACTGTATAATAAAGTAAGTATCTATATACTAATAATGAGCAAACAACACTGTATAATGATGTGAGTATCTATACACTGATTATAAGCACACTGCCCTGTATAATCATGTGAATATCTATATACTGATAATGAGCACACTGCACTTTATAATGATGTGAGTATCTATACACTGATAATAGCACACTGTATTGTATAATGATGTCAGTATCTACTTACTGATAATGAGCATGCTACATTGTATAATGATGTGTGTATCTATACACTGATAATGAGCACACTCAACTGTATAATAATGTGTGTATCTATACACTGATAATGAGCACACTGCACTATATAATGATGTGAGTATCTATACACTGATAATGAGCATGCTGCACTGTATAATGATGTGAGTATCTATACACTGATAATGAGCATGCTGCACTGTATAATGATGTGAGTATCTATACACTGATAATGAGCATGCTGCACTGTATAATGATGTGAGTATATATACACTGATAATGAGCACACTGCACTGTATAATGTTGTGATTATCTGTACACTGATAGTGAGCACACTGCACTGTATAATGATGTGAGTATCTATACACTGGTAATGAGCACACTGAACTGTATAATTATGTGAGTATCTATTCACTGATAATGAGCACACTGCACTGTATAATGATGTGAGTATCTATACACTGATAATGAGCACACTGCACTATATAATGATTTAAATATCTATACACTGATAATGAGCATGCTGCACTGTATAATGATGTGAGTTTCTATACACTGATAATGAGCATGCTGCACTGTATAATGATGTGAGTATCTATACACTGATAATGAGCACACTGCACTGTATAATGTTGTGAGTATCTATAAACTGATAGTGAGCACACTGCAATGTATAATGATGTGAGTATCTATACACTGATAATGAGCACGCTGCACTGTATAATGATGTGAGTATCTATACACTGATAATGAGCATGCAGCTCTGTATAATGATGTGAGTATCTATACACTGATAATGAGCACACTGCACTGTATAATGATGTGAGTATCTATACACTTATAATGAGCATGCTGCACTGTATAATGATGTGAGTATCTATACACTGATAATGAGCACACTGTACTGTATAATGATGTGAGTATATATACACTGATAATGAGCACACTGCATTGTATAATGATGTGAATATCTATACACTGATAATGAGCACATTGCACTATATAATGATGAGTATCTATACACTGAGTATCTACACTATAATGAGTATCTATTCACTGATAATGAGCATGCTGTACTGTATAATGATGTGAGTATCTATACACTGATAATGAGCACACTGCATGTATAATGATGTGAGTATCTACTCACTGATAATGAGCATGCTGCACTGTATAATGATGTGAATATCTATACACTGATAATGAACTCGCTGCACTGTATAATGATGTGAGTATACATTGATAATGAGCACAATGCACTGTATAATGATGTGAGTATCTATACACTGATAATGAGCACACTGCACTATATAATGATGTGAGTATCCATACACTGATAATGAGCAAGCTGCACTGTATAATGATGTGAGTATCTATACACTGATAATGAGCACACTGCACTGTATAATGATGTGAGTATCTATACACTGATAATGAGCACTCTGCACTGTACAATGATGTGAGTATCTATACACTGATAATGAACACACTGCACTGTATAATGATGTGAGTATCTATATACTGACAATGAGCACATTGCACTGTATAATGAAGTGAGTATCTATACACTGATAATAAGCACACTGCACTGTATAATAAAGGAAGTATCTATATACTGATAATGAGCACACTGCACTGTATAATGATGTGAGTATCTACACACTGATAATGAGCACGCTGCACTTTATAATGATGTGAGTATCTATACACTGATAATAGCACACTGTATTGTATAATGATGTCAGTATCCACTTACTGATAATGAGCACACTACATTGTATAATGATGTGAGTATCTATACACTGATAATAAGCGCACTGAACTGTATAATGATGTGAGTATCTATATACTGATAATGAGCACACTGCACTATATAATGATGTGAGTATCTATACACTGATAATGAGCACACTGCACTGTATAATGATGTGAGTATCTATACACTGATAATGATCATGCTGCACTGTATAATGATGTGATTATCTATACACTAATAATGAGCACACTGCACTGTATAATGATGTGATTATCTATACACTGATAGAGAGCACACTGCACTGTATAATGATGTGAGTATCTATACACTGATAATGAGCACACTGAACTGTATAATGATGTGAGTATCTATACACTGATAATGAGCACTCTGCACTGTATAATGATGTGAGTAACTATACACTGATAATGAGACACTGTACTGTATAATGATGTGAGTATCTATACACTGATAATGAGCACGCTGTACTGTATAATGATGTGAGTATCTATACACTGATAATGAGCACACTGCACTATATAATGATGTGAGTATCTATACACTGATAATGAGCAAGCTGCACTGTATAATGATGTGAGTATCTATACACTGATAATGAGCACACTGCACTGTATAATGATGTGAGTATCTATACACTGATAATGAGCACTCTGCACTGTACAATGATGTGAGTATCTATACACTGATAATGAACACACTGCACTGTATAATGATGTGAGTATCTATATACTGATAATGAGCACATTGCACTGTATAATGATGTGAGTATCTATACACTGATAATAAGCACACTGCACTGTATAATGATGTGAGTATCTATATACTAATAATGAGCAAACTACACTGTATAATGATGTGAGTATCTATACACTAATTATAAGCACACTGCCCTGTATAATCATGTGAGTATCTATACACTGATAATGAGCACACTGCACTGTATAATGATGTGAGTATCTACACACTGATAATGAGCACGCTGCACTTTATAATGATGTGAGTATCTATACACTGATAATAGCACACTGTATTGTATAATGATGTCAGTATCCACTTACTGATAATGAGCACACTACATTGTATAATGATGTGCGTATCTATACACTGATAATAAGCACACTGAACTGTATAATGATGTGAGTATCTATATACTGATAATGAGCACACTGCACTATATAATGATGTGAGTATCTATACACTGATAATGAGCACACTGCACTGTATAATGATGTGAGTATCTATACACTGATAATGATCATGCTGCACTGTATAATGATGTGATTAAATATACACTAATAATGAGCACACTGCACTGTATAATGATGTGATTATCTGTACACTGATAGAGAGCACACTGCACTGTATAATGATGTGAGAATCTATACACTGATAATGAGCACACTGAACTGTATAATTATGTGAGTATCTATACACTGATAATGAGCACTCTGCACTGTATAATGATGTGAGTAAGTATACACTGATAATGAGCACACTGTACTGTATAATGATGTGAGTATCTATACATTGATAATGAGCACGCTGTACTGTATAATGATGTGAGTATCTATACACTGATAATGAGCACAATGCACTATATAATTATTTAAATATCTATACACTGATAATGAGCATGCTGCACTGTATAATGATGTGAGTATCTATACACTGATAATGAGCACACTGCACAGTATAATGATGTGAGTATCTATACACTGATAATGAGCACAATGCACTATATAATTATTTAAATATCTATGCACTGATAATGAGCACACTGTACTGTATAATGATGTGATATCTATACACTGATAATGAGCACACTGTACTGTATAATGATGTGAGAATCTATACACTGATAATGAGCACGCTGCACTGTATAATGATGTGAGTATCTATACACTGATAATGAGCAGACTGTACTGTATAATGATGTGAGTATCTATACACTGATAATGAGCACTCTGCACTGTATAATGATATGAGTATATATACACTGATAATGAGCACACTGCACTGTATAATGATGTGAGTATCTATACACTGATAATGAGCATGCTGCACTGTATAATGATGTGAGTATCTATACACTGATGATGAGCACACTATACTGTATATGGATGTGAGTATCTATATACTCATAATGAGCATGTTGCACTGTATAATGATGTGAGTATCTATACACTGATAATGAGCAGACTGTACTGTATAATGATGTGAGTAACTATACACTGATAATGAGCACACTGTACTGTATAATGAAGTGAGTATCTATACACTGATAATGAGCACACTGCATTGTATAATGATGTGAATATCTATACACTGATAATGAGCACATTGCACTATATAATGATGAGTATCTATACACTGAGAATCTACACTGATAATGAACACACTGCACTGTATAGTGATGTGATTATCTATATACTGATAATGAGCACATTGCACTATATAATGATGAGTATCTATATACTGAGTATCTACACTATAATGAGTATCTATACACTGATAATGAGCATGCTGTACTGTATAATGATGTGAGTATCTATACACTGATAATGAGCACACTGCATGTATAATGATGTGGGTATACACTGATAATGAGCACACTGCACTATATAATGATGTAAGTATCCATATACCGATAATGAGAAAGCTGCACTGTATAATGATGTGAGTATCTATACACTGATAATGAGCACACTGCATGTATAATGATGTGAGTATATACTCACTGATAATGAGCATGCTGCACTGTATAATGATGTGAATATCTATACACTGATAATGAACTCGCTGCACTGTATAATGATGTGAGTATACATTCATAATGAGCACAATGCACTGTATAATGATGTGAGTATCTATACACTGATAATGAGCACACTGCACTATATAATGATGTGAGTATCCATACACTGATAATGAGCAAGCTGCACTGTATAATGATGTGAGTATCTATACACTGATAATGAGCACACTGCACTGTATAATGATGTGAGTATCTATACACTGATAATGAGCACTCTGCACTGTACAATGATGTGAGTATCTATACACTGATAATGAACACACTGCACTGTATAATGATGTGAGTATCTATATACTGACAATGAGCACATTGCACTGTATAATGAAGTGAGTATCTATACACTGATAATAAGCACACTGCACTGTATAATAAAGGAAGTATCTATATGCTAATAATGAGCAAACTACACTGTATAATGATGTGAGTATCTATACACTAATTATAAGCACACTGCCCTGTATAATCATGTGATTATCTATATACTGATAATGAGCACACTGCACTGTATAATGATGTGAGTATCTACACACTGATAATGAGCACGCTGCACTTTATAATGATGTGAGTATCTATACACTGATAATGAGCACACTGCACTGTATAATGATGTCAGTATCCACTTACTGATAATGAGCACACTACATTGTATAATGATGTGCGTATCTATACACTGATAATAAGCACACTGAACTGTATAATGATGTGAGTATCTATATACTGATAATGAGCACACTGCACTATATAATGATGTGAGTATCTATACACTGATAATGAGCACACTGCACTGTATAATGATGTGAGTATCTATACACTGATAATGATCATGCTGCACTGTATAATGATGTGATTATATATACACTAATAATGAGCACACTGCACTGTATAATGATGTGATTATCTGTACACTGATAGAGAGCACACTGCACTGTATAATGATGTGAGAATCTATACACTGATTATGAGCACACTGAACTGTATAGTGATGTGAGTATCTATACACTGATAATGAGCATACTGCACTGTATAATGATGTGAGTATCTATACACTGATAATGAGCACACTGCACTGTATAATGATCTGAGTATCTATACACTGATAATGAGACACTGTACTGTATAATGATGTGAGTATCTATACACTGATAATGAGCACGCTGTACTGTATAATGATGTGAGTATACACTGATAATGAGCACACTGCACTATATAATGATGTAAGTATCCATATACCGATAATGAGAAAGCTGCACTGTATAATGATGTGAGTATCTATACACTGATAATGAGCACATTGCACTATATAATGATGTGAGTATCTATACACTGATAATGAGCATGCTGCACTGTATAATGATGTGATTATCCATACACTGATAATGATCATGCTGTACTGCATAATGATGTGAGTATCTATACACTGATAATGAGCACACTGCATGCATAATGATGTGAGTATCTATACACTGATAATGAGCACACTGCACTGTATAATGATGTGAGTATCTATACACTGATAATGAGCACGCTGTATAATGATGTGAGTATCTATACACTGATAATGAGCATGCTGCACTGTATAATGATGTGAGTATCTATACACTGATAATGAGCACGCTGTACTGTATAATGATGTGAGTATCTATACACTGATAATGAGCACACTGTACTGTATAATGATGTGAGTATCTATACACTGATAATGAGCACACTGCACAGTATAATGATGTGAGTATCTATACACTGATAATGAGCACACTGCACTGTATAATAATGTGAGTATCTATATACAGATAATGAGCACAGTGCACTGTATAATGATGTGAGTATCTATACACTGATAATGAGCACACTACACTATATAATGATGTGAGTATCTATACACTGATAATGAGCACACTGAACTGTATAATGATGTGAGTATCTATATACAGATAATGAGCACAGTGCACTGTATAATGATGTGAGTATCTATACACTGATAATGAACACACTGCACTGTATAATGATGTGAGTATCTCTATACTGATAATGATGAGCACACTTTACTATATAATGATGTGAGTATCTATACACTGATAATGAGCATGCTGCACTGTATAATGATGTGAGTATATATACACTGATAATGAGCATGCTGCACTGTATAATGATGTGAGTATCTATACACTGATAATGAGCACACTGCATGCATAATGATGTGAGTATCTATACACTGATAATGAGCACACTGCACTGTATAATGATGTGAGTATCTATACACTGATAATGTGCACGCTGCACTGTATAATGATGTGAGTATCTATACACTGATAATGAGCACACTGCACTGTATAATGATGTGAGTATCTATACACTGATAATGAGCACACTGCACTGTATAATGATGTGAGTATCTATACACTGATAATGTGCACGCTGCACTGTATAATGATGTGAGTATCTATACACTGATAATGAGCACATTGCACTATATAATGATGTGAGTATCTATACACTGATAATGAGCATGCTGCACTGTATAATGATGTGATTATCCATACACTGATAATGATCATGCTGTACTGCATAATGATGTGAGTATCTATACACTGATAATGAGCACACTGCATGCGTAATGATGTGAGTATCTATACACTGATAATGAGCACACTGCACTGTATAATGATGTGAGTATCTATACACTGATAATGAGCACGCTGTATAATGATGTGAGTATCTATACACTGATAATGAGCATGCTGCACTGTATAATGATGTGAGTATCTATACACTGATAATGAACACACTGTACTGTATAATGATGTGATTATCTATACACTGATAATGAGCACACTGTACTGTATAATGATGTGAGTATCTATACACTGATAATGAGCACACTGCACAGTATAATGATGTGAGTATCTATACACTGATAATGAGCACGCTGTATAATGATGTGAGTATCTATACACTGATAATGAGCATGCTGCACTGTATAATGATGTGAGTATCTATACACTGATAATGAACACGCTGTACTGTATAATGATGTGAGTATCTATACACTGATAATGAGCACACTGTACTGTATAATGATGTGAGTATCTATACACTGATAATGAGCACACTGCACAGTATAATGATGTGAGTATCTATACACTGATAATGTGCACGCTGCACTGTATAATGATGTGAGTATCTATACACTGATAATGAGCACACTGCACTGTATAATGATGTGAGTATCTATACACTGATAATGAGCACACTGCACTGTATAATGATGTGAGTATCTATACACTGATAATGTGCACGCTGCACTGTATAATGATGTGAGTATCTATACACTGATAATGAGCACATTGCACTATATAATGATGTGAGTATCTATACACTGATAATGAGCATGCTGCACTGTATAATGATGTGATTATCCATACACTGATAATGATCATGCTGTACTGCATAATGATGTGAGTATCTATACACTGATAATGAGCACACTGCACTGTATAATGATGTGAGTATCTATACACTGATAATGAGCACGCTGTATAATGATGTGAGTATCTATACACTGATAATGAGCATGCTGCACTGTATAATGATGTGAGTATCTATACACTGATAATGAACACGCTGTACTGTATAATGATGTGAGTATCTATACACTGATAATGAGCACACTGTACTGTATAATGATGTGAGTATCTATACACTGATAATGAGCACACTGCACAGTATAATGATGTGAGTATCTATACACTGATAATGAGCACTGTATAATGATGTGAGTATCTATACACTGATAATGAGCACACTGCACTGTATAATGATGTGAGTATCTATACACTGATAATGAGCACACTGCACTGTATAATGATGTGAGTATCTATACACTGATAATGTGCACGCTGCACTGTATAATGATGTGAGTATCTATACACTGATAATGAGCACATTGCACTATATAATGATGTGAGTATCTATACACTGATAATGAGCATGCTGCACTGTATAATGATGTGATTATCCATACACTGATAATGATCATGCTGTACTGCATAATGATGTGAGTATCTATACACTGATAATGAGCACACTGCATGCATAATGATGTGAGTATCTATACACTGATAATGAGCACACTGCACTGTATAATGATGTGAGTATCTATACACTGATAATGAGCACGCTGTATAATGATGTGAGTATCTATACACTGATAATGAGCATGCTGCACTGTATAATGATGTGAGTATCTATACACTGATAATGAACACGCTGTACTGTATAATGATGTGAGAATCTATACACTGATAATGAGCACACTGCACTGTATAATGATGTGAGTATCTATACACTGATAATGAGCACACTGCACAGTATAATGATGTGAGTATCTATACACTGATAATGAGCACTGTATAATGATGTGAGTATCTATACACTGATAATGAACACGCTGTACTGTATAATGATGTGAGTATCTATACACTCCCTTGTTATCTCCTGACTTGACTACTGCAACAACCTACTCGCTGGTCTTTCTCTTTCCCGCCTCTCCCCCCTTCAATCCATCCTAAATGCCTCTGCCAGGCTGATCCACCTTTCCCGTCGATCTGTATCTGCTGCACCTCTCTGTGAGTCCCTTCATTGGCTTCCCATTCACAGCAGAATTAAATTCAAAATTCTCACCCTTACATACAAAACTCTCACCAACGCCGCTCCCCTCTACCTATCCTCTCTAATACACAAGTATACACCAGCCCGTCCACTAAGATCCAACAATGACCTGCTACTTGCATCCGCAACTATCACCTCCTCTCATGCTAGACTGCAGGACTTCTGTCGTGCAGCACCTACCCTCTGGAACACTCTCCCTCGTGCAGCACCTACCCTCTGGAACACTCTCACTCGTGCAGCACCTACCCTCTGGAACACTCTCCCTCGTGCTGTCAGGCTTTGCCCTAATCTTTCTTCCCTTAAATGCTCCCTTAAGACTTTTCTGTTCAGGGAAGCCTACCACCCAACTCAATAATAAATTAATTTCACTTACCTAACATTTCCCTCATCTAACTCTGTATTAACATCCTTCTCAATCTTGCAGTCTTCACCTCCTGCTTCCCAACCTCCTACCCTTCTAGATTGTAAGTTACCACGGGAATAGGGCCCTCAATCCCTCCTGTATGTGTTTGTAAATTTTGTCCTGTATCTTACAAGTCTTGTATTGTTTTATTTAAATGAATTGTATCCATGGACAGCGCTGCGGAATATGTTGGCGCTTAATAAATAAAGTATAATAATAATAATAATACACTGACAATGAGCACGCTGCACTGTATAATGATGTGAGTATCTATACACTGATAATGAGCATGCTGCACTGTATAATGATGTGAGTATCTATACACTGATAATGAGCACACTATACTGTATATGGATGTGAGTATCTATACACTGATAATGAGCAGTAGTCTTGAGAAAGGCCCAAGCTGTGGGCCGAAACGCATTGGCAACTATATGGTGAGCTATTTTTCATGATTTATTATTATTTAAGCATTACTTTACTATGTCATTTTCTTCTGTTTTTAGGCTTTGAGGATTTCCCAGCCTTCTACTCTTATCTAATTTTTACCTCACATTGTCAATTCTATTTTTCTTTGCCTTGACATTAAGGATTGGAACCGTTTATCTATTGTATAATCTTGAGGATTTGGACTATTTTTTGGAACCATTAACTTTCATTTTATTTTATTTTATTTTTGGACACTTTTTTTTATCAGGATCACCATGATGTCACTACCATCTGATTTCTATGGACATTAATTTGGAACTAATTTGAGTTTCATTTTATAACTTTTGGGAAGTTTTTTAGGAATATATATCTGTTTCCTTATTGTATTTATTTGTATTCTGAATTCTGTAACTCTTTTACACTAATTCTTTTCCCACATCATTTCACGCATCACTCACTGTGTGATTTGTCACCCATATTTTTTACACATTTTTTTATTTTATTTTTTATTTTTCAAGAATTTTTTGTTTTCACTTTTTGGAATCATTTTTTGATCAACACTAGTTTGTGTACACACTAGTTTAATCTGTGATCACTTTTTTACAACCTATTTTTTTCACATGTGACATACACCACGTTGTGAATTTTTATTTGAAATTTCATATTTTTTCTGCTTCTGTATAATCTGCATATTGCATTTATCAGACTAATAGGGAAAAACCTACTAGTTATTTGAATCCTCATTTTGGGTAGCCCTGAACCCAATGTCATAGAGGGTAGTTGAGGCATACCACCTCTACTATCCACATACCCATATTAGTTCTAGCATCATTATAACTATATCA
Source organism: Bombina bombina (assembly GCF_027579735.1). Lineage (NCBI taxonomy): Eukaryota > Metazoa > Chordata > Amphibia > Anura > Bombinatoridae > Bombina > Bombina bombina. Next base: position 35,560,457 of record NC_069505.1, read on the forward strand.
ATTGAATCAGCAACCAAGCTTTGGGCTATTTGCTCTTGGAGGGATACAATCCCCCTGGCACTTAACCCTATATTTTAAGTGTTGTATATTTAGAATTGTTTTTATACATATATATATACATATGTTTTTATGTACCATGGATCCATGTTTAGTGATGTAATTTGTGTTTGTATTAAAATTGTGTTATAATTTTTATCTTTATTGTTCTATAACCATTTAATTTTTGGAGTTTTTATAGGGATTTAGCCCCCATTTAAGATAGTGTGAACACATCCCTCACACACACACCAGACCTTGCCTTTGTTGGCGCTCCACTCTAACTTATCTTCTAATATACTCTTCCCGTGGGCAGTGGGGGCCCACCTTAGATAGGAGCTATAGGTCCTTCTAGCGCTGTGAGAATAATTCTCTGAGTATCTATACAGTGATAATGAGCACACTGCACTGTATAATGATGTGAGTATCTATACACTGATAATAAGCACACTGTACTTTATAATGATGTGAGTATCTATACAATAATAATGAGCACACTGCACTGTATAATGATGTGAGTATCTATACACTGATAATGAGCACACTGCACTGTATAATGATGTGAGTATCTATACACTGATAATGAGCATGCTGTACTGTATAGTGATGTGAGTATCTATACACTGATAATGAGCGCACTGCACTGTATAATGATGTGAGTATCTATACACTGACAATGAGCACGCTGCACTGTATAATGATGTGAGTATCTATACACTGACAATGAGCACGCTGCACTGTATAATGATGTGAGTATCTATACACTGATAATGAGCACACTGCACTGTATAATGATGTGAGTATCTATACACTGATAATAAGCACACTGAACTGTATAATGCTGTGAGTATTTATACACTGATAATGAGCACACTGCACTGTATAATGATGTGAGTATCTATACACTGATAATGAGAACACTGCACTGTATAATGATGTGAGTATCTATACACTGATAATGAGCATGCTGCACTGTATAATGATGTGAGTATCTATACACTGACAATGAGCACGCTGCACTGTATAATGATGTGAGTATCTATACACTGATAATGAGCACACTGCACTGTATAATGATGTGAGTATCTATACACTGATAATGAGCACACTATACTGTATAATGATGTGAGTATCTATACACTGATGATGAGCACACTGTACTGTATAATGATGTGAGTATCTATACACTGATAATGAGCACACTGTACTGTATAATGATGTGAGTATCTATACACTGATAATGAGCACGCTGCACTGTATAATGATGTGAGTATCTATACACTGACAATGAGCATGCTGCACTGTATAATGATGTGAGTATCTATACACTGATAATGAGCACACTGTACTGTATAATGATGTGAGTGTCTATACACTGATAATGAGCACACTGTACTGTATAACGATATGAGTATCTATACACTGATAATAAGCACGCTGCTCTGTATAATGATGTGAATATCTATACACTGATAATGAGCACACTGTACTGTATAATGATGTGAGTGTCTATACACTGATAATGAGCACACTGTACTGTATAATGATGTGAGTATCTATACACTGATAATGAGCACACTGTACTGTATAATGATGTGAGTATCTATACACTGATAATGAGCACACTGTACTGTATAATGATGTGAGTGTCTATACACTGATAATGAGCACACTGTACTGTATAATGAGGTGAGTATCTATAGACTGATAATGAGCACACTGCACTGTAAAATGGGAGTATCTATACACTGATAATGAGCATGCTGCACTGTATAATGATGTGAGTATCTATACACTGATAATGAGCACTGTATAATGATATGAGTATATATACACTGATAATGAGCACACTGTACTGTATAATGATGCGAGTATCTATACACTGATAATGAGCATGCTGCACTATATAATGATGTGAGTATCTATACACTGATAATGAGCATGCTGCACTATATAATGATGTGAGTATCTATACACTGATAATGAGCATGCTGCACTATATAATGATGTGAGTATCTATACACTGATAATGAGCATGCTGCACTATATAATGATGTGAGTATCTATACACTGATAATTAGCACACTGTACTGTATAATGATGTGAGTATCTATACACTGATAATGAGCACACTGTATTGTATAATGAGGTGAGTATCTATCTATACACTGATAATAAGCACACTGCACTGTATAATGATGTGAGTGTCTATACACTGATAATGAGCACACTGCACTGTATAATGATGTGAGTAGCTATACACTGATAATGAGCACACTGCACTGTATAATGATGTGAGTATCTATACACTGATAATGAGCACACTGCACTGTATAATGATGTGAGTATCTATACACTGATAATGAGCACACTGCAATGTATAATGATGTGAGTATCTATACACTGATAATGAGCACTCAATACTGTATAATGATGTGAGTATCTATACACTAATAATGAGCACACTGCACTGTATAATGATGTGAGTGTCTATACACTGATAATGAGCACACTGTACTGTATAATGAGGTGAGTATCTATACACTGATAATGAGCACACTGTACTGTATAATGATGTGAATATCTATACACTGATAATGAGCACACTGTACTGTATAATGATGTGAGTATCTATACACTGATAATGAGCACACTGTACTGTATAATGAGGTAAGTATCTATACACTGATAATGAGCACATTGTACTGTATTATGATGTGAGTATCTATACACTGATAATGAGCATGCTGCACTGTATAATGATGTGAGTATCTATACACTGATAATGAGCACACTGTACTGTATAATGATGTGAGTATCTATACACTGATAATGAGCACACTGCACTGTATAATGATGTGAGTATCTATACACTGATAATGAGCACACTGCACTGTATAATGATGGGAGTATCTATATACTGATAATGAGCACGCTGCACTGTATAATATTGTGAGTATCTATACACTGAAAATGAGCACACTACAATGTATAATGATGTAAGTATCTATACACTGATAACGAGCACACTCTACTGTATAATGATGTGAGTATCTATACATTGATAATGAGCACACTGTACTGTATAATGATGTGAGTATCTATGCTCTGATAATGAGCACACTGTACTGTATAATGATGTGAGTATCTATACACTGATGATAAGCATGCTGCACTGTATAATGATGTGAGTAACTATCTATACACTGATAATGAGCACACTGCACTGTATAATGATGTGAGTATCCATACACTGATAATGAGCATTCTGCACTGTATAATGATGTGAGTAACTATACACTGATAATAAGCACACTGTACTGTATAATGATGTGAGTATCTATACACTGATAATAAGCACTCTGCACTGTATAATGATGTGAGTATATATACACTGATAATAAGCACTCTGTACTGTATAATGATGTGAGTATCTATACACTGATAATAAGCACTCTGCACTGTATAATGATGTGAGTATCTATACACTGATAATAAGCACTCTGCACTGTATAATGATGTGAGTATCTATACACTTATAATGACCACGCTGCACTGTATTATGATGTGAGTATCTATACACTGATAATAAGCACACTGCACTGTATTATGATGTGAGTATCTATACACTGATAATGAGCACACTGTACTGTATAATGATGTGAGTATCTATACACTGATAATGAGCACACTGTACTGTATAATGATATGAATATCTATACACTGATATTAAGCACACTGTACTGTATAATGATGTGAGTATCTATACACTGATAATGAGCATACTGTACTGTATAATGATGTGAGTATCTATACACTGATAATGTGCACACTGTACTATATAATGATGTGAGTATCTATACACTGATAATAAGCACTCTGCACTGTATAATGATGTGAGTATCTATACACTGATAATAAGCACTCTGCACTGTATAATGACGTGAATATCTTTACACTGATAATGAGCACACTGCACTGTATAATGATGTGAGTATCTATACATTGATTATGAGCACACTGCACTGTATAATGATGTGAGTATCTATACACTAATAATGAGCACGCTGCACTGTATAATGATGTGAGTATCTATACACTGATAATGAGCACACTATACTGTATAATGATGTGAGTATCTATACACTGATTATGAGCACACTGTACTGTATAATGATGTGAGTATCTATACACTGATAATGAGCACGCTGCACTGTATAATGATGTGAGTATCTATACACTGATAATGAGCACACTGTACTGTATAATGATGTGAGTGTCTATACACTGATAATGAGCACACTGTACTGTATAACGATATGAGTATCTATACACTGATAATAAGCACGCTGCTCTGTATAATGATGTGAATATCTATACACTGATAATGAGCACACTGTACTGTATAATGATATAAGTATCTATACACTGATAATGAGCACACTGTACTGTATAATGATGTGAGTGTCTATACACTGATAATGAGCACACTGTACTGTATAACGATATGAGTATCTATACACTGATAATAAGCACGCTGCTCTGTATAATGATGTGAATATCTATACACTGATAATGAGCACACTGTACTGTATAATGATGTGAGTATCTATACACTGATAATGAGCACACTGTACTGTATAATGATGTGAGTGTCTATACACTGATAATGAGCACACTGTACTGTATAACGATATGAGTATCTATACACTGATAATAAGCACGCTGCTCTGTATAATGATGTGAGTATCTATACACTGATAATGAGCAAGCTGCACTGTATAATGATGTGAGTATCTATACACTGATAATGAGCACACTGCACTGTATAATGATGTGAATATCTATACACTGATAATGAGCACACTGTACTGTATAATGATGTGAGTATCTATACACTGATAATGAGCACACTGTACTGTATAATGATGTGAGTATCTATACACTGATAATGAGCACACTGCACTGTAAAATGGGAGTATCTATACACTGATAATGAGCATGCTGCACTGTATAATGATGTGAGTATCTATACACTGATAATGAGCACTGTATAATGATATGAGTATATATACACTGATAATGAGCACACTGTACTGTATAATGATGCGAGTATCTATACACTGATAATGAGCATGCTGCACTATATAATGATGTGAGTATCTATACACTGATAATGAGCATGCTGCACTATATAATGATGTGAGTATCTATACACTGATAATGAGCATGCTGCACTATATAATGATGTGAGTATCTATACACTGATAATGAGCATGCTGCACTATATAATGATGTGAGTATCTATACACTGATAATTAGCACACTGTACTGTATAATGATGTGAGTATCTATACACTGATAATGAGCACACTGTATTGTATAATGAGGTGAGTATCTATCTATACACTGATAATAAGCACACTGCACTGTATAATGATGTGAGTATCTATACACTGATAATGAGCACACTGCACTGTATAATGATGTGAGTAGCTATACACTGATAATGAGCACACTGCACTGTATAATGATGTGAGTATCTATACACTGATAATGAGCACACTGCACTGTATAATGATGTGAGTATCTATACACTGATAATGAGCACACTGCAATGTATAATGATGTGAGTATCTATACACTGATAATGAGCACTCAATACTGTATAATGATGTGAGTATCTATACACTAATAATGAGCACACTGCACTGTATAATGATGTGAGTGTCTATACACTGATAATGAGCACACTGTACTGTATAATGAGGTGAGTATCTATACACTGATAATGAGCACACTGTACTGTATAATGATGTGAATATCTATACACTGATAATGAGCACACTGTACTGTATAATGATGTGAGTATCTATACACTGATAATGAGCACACTGTACTGTATAATGAGGTAAGTATCTATACACTGATAATGAGCACATTGTACTGTATTATGATGTGAGTATCTATACACTGATAATGAGCATGCTGCACTGTATAATGATGTGAGTATCTATACACTGATAATGAGCACACTGTACTGTATAATGATGTGAGTATCTATACACTGATAATGAGCACACTGCACTGTATAATGATGTGAGTATCTATACACTGATAATGAGCACACTGCACTGTATAATGATGGGAGTATCTATATACTGATAATGAGCACGCTGCACTGTATAATATTGTGAGTATCTATACACTGAAAATGAGCACACTACAATGTATAATGATGTGAGTATCTATACACTGATAACGAGCACACTCTACTGTATAATGATGTGAGTATCTATACATTGATAATGAGCACACTGTACTGTATAATGATGTGAGTATCTATGCTCTGATAATGAGCACACTGTACTGTATAATGATGTGAGTATCTATACACTGATGATAAGCATGCTGCACTGTATAATGATGTGAGTAACTATCTATACACTGATAATGAGCACACTGCACTGTATAATGATGTGAGTATCCATACACTGATAATGAGCATTCTGCACTGTATAATGATGTGAGTAACTATACACTGATAATAAGCACACTGTACTGTATAATGATGTGAGTATCTATACACTGATAATAAGCACTCTGCACTGTATAATGATGTGAGTATATATACACTGATAATAAGCACTCTGTACTGTATAATGATGTGAGTATCTATACACTGATAATAAGCACTCTGCACTGTATAATGATGTGAGTATCTATACACTGATAATAAGCACTCTGCACTGTATAATGATGTGAGTATCTATACACTTATAATGACCACGCTGCACTGTATTATGATGTGAGTATCTATACACTGATAATGAGCACACTGCACTGTATAATGATAGGAGTATCTATACACTGATAATGAGCACACTGCACTGTATTATGATGTGAGTATCTATACACTGATAATGAGCACACTGTACTGTATAATGATGTGAGTATCTATACACTGATAATGAGCACACTGTACTGTATAATGATATGAATATCTATACACTGATAATAAGCACACTGTACTGTATAATGATGTGAGTATCTATACACTGATAATGAGCATACTGTACTGTATAATGATGTGAGTATCTATACACTGATAATGTGCACACTGTACTATATAATGATGTGAGTATCTATACACTGATAATAAGCACTCTGCACTGTATAATGATGTGAGTATCTATACACTGATAATAAGCACTCTGCACTGTATAATGACGTGAATATCTTTACACTGATAATGAGCACACTGCACTGTATAATGATGTGAGTATCTATACATTGATTATGAGCACACTGCACTGTATAATGATGTGAGTATCTATACACTAATAATGAGCACGCTGCACTGTATAATGATGTGAGTATCTATACACTGATAATGAGCACACTATACTGTATAATGATGTGAGTATCTATACACTGATTATGAGCACACTGTACTGTATAATGATGTGAGTATCTATACACTGATAATGAGCACGCTGCACTGTATAATGATGTGAGTATCTATACACTGATAATGAGCACACTGTACTGTATAATGATGTGAGTGTCTATACACTGATAATGAGCACACTGTACTGTATAACGATATGAGTATCTATACACTGATAATAAGCACGCTGCTCTGTATAATGATGTGAATATCTATACACTGATAATGAGCACACTGTACTGTATAATGATATAAGTATCTATACACTGATAATGAGCACACTGTACTGTATAATGATGTGAGTGTCTATACACTGATAATGAGCACACTGTACTGTATAACGATATGAGTATCTATACACTGATAATAAGCACGCTGCTCTGTATAATGATGTGAATATCTATACACTGATAATGAGCACACTGTACTGTATAATGATGTGAGTATCTATACACTGATAATGAGCACACTGTACTGTATAATGATGTGAGTGTCTATACACTGATAATGAGCACACTGTACTGTATAACGATATGAGTATCTATACACTGATAATAAGCACGCTGCTCTGTATAATGATGTGAATATCTATACACTGATAATGAGCACACTGTACTGTATAATGATGTGAGTATCTATACACTGATAATGAGCACACTGTACTGTATAATGATGTGAGTGTCTATACACTGATAATGAGCACACTGTACTGTATAATGAGGTGAGTATCTATACACTGATAATGAGCACACTGTACTGTATAATGATGTGAGTGTCTATACACTGATAATGAGCACACTGCACTGTATAATGATATGAGTATCTATATACTGATAATGAGCACACTGCACTGTATAATGATGTGAGTATCTATACACTGATAATGAGCACACTGTACTGTATAATGATGTGAGTATCTATAAACTGATAATGAGCACACTGTACTGTATAATGATGTGAGTGTCTATACACTGATAATGAGCACACTGTACTGTATAATGAGGTGACTATCTATACACTGATAATGAGCACACTGCACTGTAAAATGGGAGTATCTATACACTGATAATGAGCACGCTACACTGTATAATGATGTGAGTATCTATACACTGACAATGAGCACGCTGCACTGTATAATGATGTGAGTATCTATACACTGATAATGAGCACACTGCACTGTATAATGATGTGAGTATCTATACACTGATAATAAGCACACTGAACTGTATAATGCTGTGAGTATTTATACACTGATAATGAGTACACTGCACTGTATAATGATGTGAGTATCTATACACTGATAATGAGCACACTGCACTGTATAATGATGTGAGTATCTATACACTGATAATGAGCACGCTGCACTGTATAATGATGTGAGTATCTATACACTGATAATGAGCACACTGTACTGTATAATGATGTGAGTATCTATACACTGATAATGAGCACACTATACTGTATAATGATGTAAGTATCTATACACTGATGATGAGCACACTGTACTGTATAATGATGTGAGTATCTATACACTGATAATGAGCACACTGTACTGTATAATGATGTGAGTATCTATACACTGATAATGAGCACGCTGCACTGTATAATGATGTGAGTATCTATACACTGATAATGAGCCCCCTGCACTGTATAATGATGTGAGTATCTATACACTGATAATGAGCCCCCTGCACTGTATAATGATGTAAGTATCTATACACTGATAATGAGCACACTGCACTGTATAATGATGTGAGTATCTATACACTGATAATGAGCACACTGCACTGTATAATGATGTGAGTATCTATACACTGATAATGAGCACACTGCACTGTATAATGATGTGAGTATCTATACACTGATAATGAGCACGCTGCACTGTATAATGATGTGAGTATCTATACACTGATAATGAGCACACTGTACTGTATAATGATGTGAGTATCTATACACTGATAATGAGCACACTATACTGTATAATGATGTGAGTATCTATACACTGATGATGAGCACACTGTACTGTATAATGATGTCAGTATCTATACACTGATAATGAGCACACTGCACTGTATAATGATGTGAGTATCTATACACTGATAATGAGCACACTGCACTGTATAATGATGTGAGTATCTATACACTGATAATGAGCACGCTGCACTGTATAATGATGTGAGTATCTATACACTAATAATGAGCACACTGCACTGTATAATGATGTGAGTATCTATACACTGATAATGAGCACGCTGCACTGTATAATGATGTGAGTATCTATACACTGATAATGAGCACACTGTACTGTATAATGATGTAAGTATCTATACACTGATAATGAGCACACTATACTGTATAATGATGTGAGTATCTATACACTGATGATGAGCACACTGTACTGTATAATGATGTGAGTATCTATACACTGATAATGAGCCCACTGTACTGTATAATGATGTGAGTATCTATACACTGATAATGAGCACGCTGCACTGTATAATGATGTGAGTATCTATACACTGATAATGAGCCCCCTGCACTGTATAATGATGTGAGTATCTATACGCTGATAATGAGCCTCCTGCACTGTATAATGATGTAAGTATCTATACACTGATAATGAGCACACTGCACTGTATAATGATGTGAGTATCTATACACTGATAATGAGCACACTGCACTGTATAATGATGTGAGTATCTATACACTGATAATGAGCACACTGCACTGTATAATGATGTGAGTATCTATACACTGATAATGAGCACGCTGCACTGTATAATGATGTGAGTATCTATACACTGATAATGAGCACACTGTACTGTATAATGATGTGAGTATCTATACACTGATAATGAGCACACTATACTGTATAATGATATGAGTATCTATACACTGATGATGAGCACACTGTACTGTATAATGATGTCAGTATCTATACACTGATAATGAGCACACTGCACTGTATAATGATGTGAGTATCTACACACTAATAATGAGCACACTGCACTGTATAATGATGTGAGTATCTATACACTGATAATGAGCACACTGTACTGTATAATAATGTGAGTATCTATACACTGATAATGAGCACGCTGCACTGTATAATGATGTGAGTATCTATACACTGATAATGAGCACGCTGCACTATATAATGATGTGAGTATCTATACACTGATAATTAGCATGCTGCACTGTATAATGATGTGAGTATCTATACACTGATAATGAGCACACTGCACTGTATAATGATGTGAGTATCTATACACTGATAATGAGCACACTGTACTGTATAATGATGTCAGTATCTATACACTGATAATGAGCACACTGCACTGTATAATGATGTGAGTATCTACACACTAATAATGAGCACACTGCACTGTATAATGATGTGAGTATCTATACACTGATAATGAGCACACTGTACTGTATAATAATGTGAGTATCTATACACTGATAATGAGCACACTGTACTGTATAATAATGTGAGTATCTATACACTGATAATGAGCACACTGCACTGTATAATGATGTGAGTATCTATACACTGATAATGAGCACACTGCACTGTATAATGATGTGAGTATCTATACACTGATAATGAGCACACTGTACTGTATAATAATGTGAGTATCTATACACTGATAATGAGCACACTGTACTGTATAATAATGTGAGTATCTATACACTGATAATGAGCACACTGCACTGTATAATGATGTGAGTATCTATACACTGATAATGAGCACACTGCACTGTATAATGATGTGAGTATCTATACACTGATAATGAGCACACTGTACTGTATAATAATGTGAGTATCTATACACTGATAATGAGCACACTGCACTGTATAATGATGTGAGTATCTATACACTGATAATGAGCACACTGCACTGTATAATGATGTGAGTATCTATACACTGATAATGAGCACACTGTACTGTATAATAATGTGAGTATCTATACACTGATAATGAGCACACTGTACTGTATAATAATGTGAGTATCTATACACTGATAATGAGCACACTGCACTGTATAATGATGTGAGTATCTATACACTGATAATGAGCACACTGCACTGTATAATGATGTGAGTATCTATACACTGATAATGAGCACACTGTACTGTATAATGATGTGAGTATCTATACACTGATAATGAGCACACTGCACTGTATAATGATGTGAGTATCTATACACTGATAATGAGCACACTGCACTGTATAATGATGTGAGTATCTATACACTGATAATGAGCACACTGCACTGTATAATGATGTGAGTATCTATACACTGATAATGAGCACACTGTACTGTATAATGATGTGAGTATCTATACACTGATAATGAGCACACTGTATAATGATGTGAGTATCTATACACTGATAATGAGCACACTGTATAATGATGTGAGTATCTATACACTGATAATGAGCACACTGTACTGTATAATGATGTGAGTATCTATACACTGATAATGAGCACGCTGTACTGTATAATGATGTGAGTATCTATACACTGATAATGAGCACACTGCACTGTATAATGATGTGAGTATCTATACACTGATAATGAGCACGCTGTACTGTACAATGATGTGAGTATCTATACACTGATAATGACACAGCACTGTATAATAATATGAGTATCTATACACTGATAATGAGCACACTGTACTGTATAATGATGTGAGTATCTATACACTGATAATGAGCACACTGTACTGTATAATGATGTGAGTATCTATACACTGATAATGAGCACAATCCACTGTATAATGATGTGAGTATCTATACACTGATAATGAGCACACTGCACTGTATAATGATGTGAATACCTATATACTGATAATGAGCACACTGCACTGTATAATGATGTATCTATACACTGATAATGAGCATGCTGCACTGTATAATGATGTGAGTATCTATACACTGATAATGAGCACACTGTACTGTATAATGATGTGAGTATCTATACACTGATAATGAGCACACTGTACTGTATAATAATGTGAGTATCTATAGACTGATAATGAGCCCACTGTACTGTATAATGATGTGAGTATCTATACACTGATAATGAGCACACTGCATTGTATAATGATGTGAGTATCTATACACTGATAATGAGCACACTGCACTGTATAATGATGTGAGTATCTGTACACTGATAATGAGCATACTGTACTGTATAATGATGTGAGTATCTATACACTGATAATGAGCACACTGTACTGTATAATGATGTGAGTATCTATACACTGATAATGAGCACACTGTACTGTATAATGATGTGAGTATCTATACACTGATAATGAGCACACTGTACTGTATAATGATGTGAGTATATATACACTGATAATGAGCATACTGTACTGTATAATGATGTGAGTATCTATACACTGATAATGAGCACGCTGCACTGTATAATGATGTGAGTATCTATACACTGATAATGAGCATGCTGCACTGTATAATGATGTGAGTATCTATACACTGATAATGAGCACACTGTACTGTATAATGATGCGAGTATCTATACACTGATAATGAGCACACTGCACTGTATAATGATGTGAGTGTCTATACACTGATAATGAGCACACTGCACTGTATAATGATGTGAGTATCTATATACTGATAATGAGCACGCTGTACTGTATAATGATGTGAGTATCTATACACTGATAATGAGCACACTGCACTGTATAATGATGTGAGTATCTATACACTGATAATGAGCACGCTGCACTGTATAATGATTTGAGTGTCTATACACTGATAATGAGCACACTATACTGTATAATGATGTGAGTATCTATATACTGATAATGAGCACACTGCACTGTATAATGATGTGAGTATCTATACACTGATAATGAGCACATTGCACTATATAATGATGTGAGTATCTATACACTGATAATGAGCACACTGCACTGTATAATGATGTGAGTATCAATACACTGATAATGAGCACACTGCACTGTATAATGATGTGAGTATTTATACACTGATAATGAGCACACTGCATTGTATAATGATGTGAGTATCTATACACTGATAATGAGCACACTGCACTGTATAATGATGTGAGTATCTATACACTGATAATGAGCACGCTGCACTGTATAATGATGTGAGTGTCTATACACTGATAATGAGCACACTATACTGTATAATGATGTGAGTATCTATATACTGATAATGAGCACACTGCACTGTATAATGATGTGAGTATCTATACACTGATAATGAGCACATTGCACTATATAATGATGTGAGTATCTATACACTGATAATGAGCACACTGTACTGTATAATGATGTGAGTATCTATACACTGATAATGAGCACACTGCACTGTATAATGATGTGAGTATCAATACACTGATAATGAGCACACTGCACTGTATAATGATGTGAGTATTTATACACTGATAATGAGCACACTGCATTGTATAATGATGTGAGTATCTATACACTGATAATGAGCACACTGCACAGTATAATGATGTGAGTATCTATACACTGATAATGAGCACACTGCACTGTATAATGATGTGAGTATCTATACACTGATAATGAGCACGCTGCACTGTATAATGATGTGAGTATCTATACACTGATAATGATCACACTACACTGTATAATGATGTGAGTATCTATACACTGATAATGAGCACACTGTACTGTATAATGATGTGAGTATCTATACACTGATAATAAGCACACTGCACTGAATAATGATGTGAGTATCTATACACTGATAATGAGCACACTGTACTGTATAATAATGTGAGTATCTATACACTGATAATGAGCACACTGTACTGTATAATAATGTGAGTATCTATACACTGATAATGATCACACTGTACTGTATAATGATGTGAGTATCTATACACTGATAATGAGCATGCTGCACTGTATAATGATGTGAGTATCTATACACTGATAATGAGCACACTGCACTGTATAATGATGTGAGTATCTATACACTGATAATGAGCACACTGTACTGTATAATAATGTGAGTATCTATACACTGATAATGAGCACACTGCACTGTATAATGATGTGAGTATCTATACACTGATAATGAGCATGCTGCACTGTATAATGATGTGAGTATCTATACACTGATAATGAGCATGCTGCACTGTATAATGATGTGAGTATCTATACACTGATAATGAGCACACTGCACTGTATAATGATGTGAGTATCTATACACTGATAATGAGCACACTGTACTGTATAATAATGTGAGTATCTATACACTGATAATGTGTCACACACCTATGTATAGTCTGGCTGCTATAAACCCCCTCCAGCAGTTAGGCCCTTGCGCCAATGTACCTTTTGCACCAACAGTTCCGCCCCTGTATATAATGCATTGTAACCTTCTTTGGTAGGCAAAAGAATAACCATATTTGTAGCCCAAAGCCTAACTCTAATATGTAACAGTAAATACCACATGAAACTAATCACTGTGTTGTTTCTATGTCACTATTTATGCAGAAGCTATCACTATCACACACACCGTTACTCCCCGTGTCTAATGAGAAGGGATATCCCTTCACCAGCCTCTAGATGGCGATATGTATACAGCTTCTTTATCTCCGAAATAACAGGAAACTGTAACCAAGTTGTGCTGTTTAAACATGATTAGAAAGTAAATATATGTTTGTGCACTGACTGCTTATTCGCTAATCTATTTAATTTTGTATTCAACATAATTCACACAATTGTAAAAATAAAATTAAAACGAAAAGTACTTTTTTAAACTGTTTTTCCAATAAAGCCACAAATATTTCAATCAAACTTAATTTTACCTTTTGCAACGGAACAAACTTGAACAAAAACTACAATTTTACTTTGGTTTACTATGAGGCATAAACTGCAAATATTACTTTTCATTTAGGCCACAAACTTTGCGATCAAAATCTCCCGACGGCTAAAAGGGAGAAATGGAGCCCTTTTTTGCTAAATTTAAGTCTTTTTTTTTTTTTTTTTTTTAATTACTTTATCAATGACTTTATTAATTTCATCAATTAAAGTAAAAATTAACCCCAACATCTGCGTACATTTTTTGATGCATGAATTGAAAATTTGTGTCCATACACTCAAATTATACACTATGTTATTTTTTTTTGCATTTCTCTTTGAATTAATGAGAAAATACATGGTGGTTTCAGGCATACGGATGCGGATTTGTTAGCGAACCGCCTCAAAATACGCTACACTTTTTTGAATATGGTTCTTAAAGGGACAGTCAACACCAGAATTTTTGTTGTTTTAAAAGATGGATAATCCCGAGGACTTCCGGTGGGCGGCCGCTGCGGGAAGACGCAGGATTGTGGAGCTCCGTAAAATCTAGCTCACAGTCCAAGTCTTTTAGCACTAATATGGCCAGAAAAGCTGCAAAACCTTGGCAGGGAGACTCTCTATACCTGCCCGGACCAGATGCACTAGGAGCGAATTAGACCTGCTCCCCCACCGGGAAGGAAAAAAAAAGAAATAGTTCACCCAGAAGCCGGACAATAGTAGCGGCGGAGAGAGGAAAGGAGAGGGGTCATCCCCGGTGTGACCGGTCTGAGGGGTTAAAGTGCTCGAAGGTAGGAGTCGGAAGCACAAGGAGAGGGCCGCCGTTGGTGAGTCGTATGGTGGAGCTGCGTCCGCCATCTTGTTTTTTCTTTGATCCTGAGTGGGGACTCGAGCAGTGGTAACAGAGGGGCCCTACAGCAGGGTGCACTGACTTAAAACTCTGGCCCCTAGTAACAACAGATGTGAGGCACATGAGGAGAATCCTTGGACAATATTTTATCTTATTTGACTGAAAATAAATCACGCAAGTTAACACTGTCCTTAGCCACAGCTACATGTGGCCTTTAATATACAGACTGCCACAACTATCACTAAACAAAATCTCTGCAAGCATAAAGTAGACGTTTACTTGAAGGGGCAAGCAATAGGACATTGAGGAGAACGGATGAGTGCTGATACCCTTTCCTGAATATCCCCAGACATACAGCTCCACTAAAAGCCGGCTAAGAAATGCAGATACTGTCTGAGACCTCTGTGGTGAGGGGAGATGCTGATTAAGAGCCAATTATGAAAAAGTAACTACACAGTACACTGAGCCCCCCTACAATCTGCAGACATATAATCACTGGATATGTGTTGTAATGTTTAACTCATGAAGGCCTGACTATCTGTGCATACCATTAGGGCTGCAGGACTTCACTCTCTCCTTTGTCTCTGTTTACTGGAAGTGGAAACACACTCTCTGAAAAGTGTATGCAGAAGTACTATAGTTTTGTTAAAACCACCTGCACCATGTCAAATAGACAAAAACACCAAGAAAGAAAAACCAAGGCTGCAGTTGAGATACACGCTGCAGAAAACATGGCTGCAGAGATTGCAGAGGAGACCCTGACAGATACCCATCCCATTGTTGCCCAGATTTCTGCTCTGTTCCTCCCCAAAATAGAGCAGTTACAGACGGGGATGGACTCATTGTCATCAGATTTTAAGACCTTCTCTTCTAGACTACAACATGTTGAGCAGAGGGTAGGTGATGGAGAAGTCCTACAAAGAGAAAGCTCTACAAAGATAGCAGCACTGGAGGCCCAGAATAAAACATTGCTTGATAAGGTCGATGACTTGGAAAATCACTCACGGCGCAACAATCTGCGTATTGTTGGTTTGCCAGAATCGGTGCTCAGTACAGACTTAATAGAATTTGCTGAACGAACTTTGTCTACTCTGCTACATCTGAAACCTGAGGACATACCGTGTGTTGTGGAGAGAGCCCATAGGGTGGGTAACATCAATCAAGACCAGAAAGACACGAGAGGACCCCGCCAAGTTATGATCCGATACCTCAACTTTAAAGATAAGATCCTACTTCTAAGAGCATATCGCCAGAACTCTCCCTTATGCTTTGAGGGGAAAAAAATCCTGATCTTCCAGGATTATTCTGCGGAAATCTCCAGGAGAAGAAGAGAGTTCTCACCCTATTGCAAATCATTTATGGAGGCTGGCCACCCCTTCTCGCTGCTGTTCCCAGCGAAACTCAGACTTCAGACCCAACAGGGGGTCAAATTCTTCGAAGATCCCAGGCACCTCCAGAAATATCTAAAGCAGGAGCAAGACCTCGCAGCTAAAGACACCCGAAGGAGAGAAGACTAGTCCTAGGAAACAATTACAGGACTCGGGACATTTCCTTTCTCACGCACTCTGTGAGATAAAGAGGAAATTAGATCCTCAAAGGACAAAGTGTTGAACACTAACTCTTATTTAGATGGGGTTTGTATCTGTGAAAAGTTAATGGATTCTGCTACTGCCATGCTTGAAACATATACTAGAACATGCCCTAGCTGACCTGTTGCACTATACAAATTCTCTGGGTCAGATAACACTGGCTATCTCTGTGGAGGGGTCTGCCTTTTTACTACTCAAGAGGTGGATGGCTTCATTATGCATATGTTAGAAAACATATACCTAAGAGCAATCTAGTTAACCCTTTGCAAGATGTTTTTCGAAATAGATCATGAAAAGACAATAGTGAGCACCCCTATTGATATAAACACCTTAAAAAACCCCGGGGAGACAACCCTGTTCCTTGGCTGGGGGGTATGATCCCTAGCTGTTATCACCCAGTAAGGCCCATCCTTTAACCGGGAAGTACCCGAGGGAAGAAAATGAAGTAAAATACTGCAGCCTGGCTTTTTTTTTTTTTTTTTTTAGCACTTCAGCTTTTTAGATATTTAGCCACGAAATCTGTTTTTTTTTTGGGGGGGGGGCGGTGTACTGTACACAAAAAGTAACCACAATATAAACACCAGTAGGGTGTGGAGGAGTAATTGGTTTAGTTTGTTTAAATTTATGATGTTTGTTCAAATTTGTTGTTTTCATTGTTTACTAAATGTTTTTTTGTCTAGCCAACAGGATGCTCACCTCTCTCCCGGAGGCCCAGCGAGGGGGGAAGTTAGTTTTAGCCGACAAAGCACGTTCATAAAACCCACAAGACTTCCAAGGTATTTCAATGCTATCACAACCCAACACTCTACAACACCACACACATCAGCACTTCAAACATATAAGAAACAACATTATGTTGAGTAGTCATTTATCTGTAGTAAGCTGGAATGTAGGAGGCATCACTTCCCCGCAAAAGCGTAAATCAATACTACGTTATCTACACTCCAGAAAAACTGACATTGCCATTCTAGAAGAGACACACCTATCGCAGCTAGAACAACAAAAATTGAAGCAGAGTTGGGTGGGGGAGGTTATTTACACACCATATGAGCAGAGGAGAGCTAGGGGAGTGGCACTCCTATTTAGGAAAAGTCTACAATACACCATTGGCAAAACAAGAATTGATCAGGAAGGAAGGTTTGTCATGATTCAGCTGGAGGTTGGGGGGCTGGCTTTTGCACTGGTCAGAGTTTATGGACCACAGACCCAAAAACAACTATTCTTGAGGACACTGCACACAGAAATCATGAACTTCACCACTTCACCTCTCCTTATTGGAGGGGACTTTAATATTGCCCCACAGGTCCCCGCTGATAGATTTGCTAATCCAGACAGAAACACCCCCTCGTCTAAGAGAGTATTGAACTCCAAAAAGGAGTCACTGATGATACGCACACTAGCGAGGTCATTGAACTTGCAAGATGTGTGGAGAGGCCCGCAAAGCTAACAAATGGGTCTTCCCATCTTATCTGTATAGGGACCCAAACTTTTATAGACACATACTGGGGGAATGGCACACTTATGTAGACCATAACAGGGCAGACATCGCTGACCCCCTCCTCTTTTGGGAGGCGGCCAAAGCTGTATTGAGGGGGACTATATCAGCTTACGCCACATCCATTAAAAGACAAAGCAAACAAAAAACGGAACAGCTTCTGACATGCCTATTAAATGCGAGAAACAAATACCTCAGAAATCCCAATACCATAAACATGCACAAATACAAAGAGGCCAAAACACTTAGAGATAATTACATATTCCAACAATCCAATAAGGCTCACACCAAAACGCAAGCCAAATACTATAGGTTTGGGAGTAAAACTGGGAAGTTATTGGCCAGAGTGACCAAACTGACTAAGAAACGGAGCTCGGTTCTAGCAATAAAACAGGGAGAAGTGATACTTAACAAAGAGACTGACATCCAAGACGCCTTCACTGGTTTCTATAAAGATCTTTACTCCGCGCAGCACATACACGACCTGGACAGAGATAGTTTTTGGCTCATATCCAGCTACCAAAACTAGAACAGAACAAACTTAGAGAAATTAATTCCCCCATCACCCCAGAGGAAATAGTAGCCACAATCAAAGATTTAAAACTAGAGAAATCCCCGGGCCCTGATGGATTACCGGCAGAATTCTACAAAATTATGGGATCAGACATAGCAGAGGCTCTGGCAAAGTTGTTTAATGGATTGTTGGAAGACACAGAGGTGACCTCTGTTAGATTTGCAGAAGCACACATTAGTATCATACCAAAAGAGGGATGGGACCCCCTTCTCACACAGTCTTACCGCCCCATCTCCCTGTTAAACCAGGACTATAAAATCTTGACAAAAATCCTGGCCAATAGGTTAGCAAGAGTCCTGCTGTCGCTCATCCACAGTGACCAGACAGGTTTTGTTAAGGGAAGATCCTCAGTCCTTAACATTAGGAGGGTCCAAACAGTCATTCAGTACTATTGGCAGATCTCACGGGATAATGGGAAGAGGGAAAACCACAAATAAGCAGCCTTACTACTGATCGATGCTGAAAAAGCCTTCGATAAGGTTCTGTGGGAACATCTCTTTTATACTCTGGGGAAGATGGGAATAGAAGGCTCATTCGTAAAAGCAGTGTCCAATCTGTATAGGATCCCCCAGGCATCCATTCTTGTAAACGGGATAGCCACACAACCCTTCATGTTACACAGAGGTACGAGACAGGGCTGCCCCCTGTCTCCCCTCTTCTTTGACATTGCGATTGAACCCCTAGCGTGGAAAATCAGGGAACAATTAAGGGAATGCAGATAGGTGAGACGCATTCACATATCTCGCTATTTGCATATGATATGGTCTTATTTCTACAAGACCCACGTAGAAGCATCCCCCGACTAATGGAGTTAGTGAAAGACTTTGGTAAGATTTCAGGCTATACGATCAACACAGACAAAACTGAACTAGTTTGGTTATTATCCAAAGGAGATAGGCAAATTCCACAGTTTGACTTTAAGGTAGTAGAAGGGAACTTTAAATATCTAGGTATAAATCTCAATACAGACCCACGAAAGTGGTATTCAATAAATTATGGCCCCCTGCTGGGACAGTTGAAGAATCTGCTTAAAACATGGTCTCCGCTCCCCTTATCTACCTCGGGCAGAGTGGGCCTCATAAAAATGGTTTACTTTCCAAAGATACTTTATTTTACTTTATTTTCAGACGTTGCCCTTTCTGCTTAAAAAGACAGATCTACGAGAGGTGATGCGGATGGTCCTTCAGTTTGTTTGGAACAATAAGAAACATAGGGTCAGCTACTCGAAACTCACAGCAACACGTGAAATGAGGGGACTGGCGTTGCCCAATTTTGAATTTTATAATTGGGCGGCCCAGTGTAAATTTGCCATTGATTGGATGACAGGGCAAGGTATATTCACAAACACTAAACTAGAAAACACACTGATAAAACCTTGGGCATTAGACATGATACCACATATGACACATTCGCAAGCGACTAAATACCTGATGGACATTGACTTACTGAACCAACCAGCGAGAGCCTGGAGACTGACTTGCAAACACCTGGGGGGGGGAGAATAGAGTAATATCTTACTTGCCATGGGGGGGGGCCCCGAATTCCCGGCGGGTCTAACATCAGAAGCCTTCAGCCATTGGAGAAGGCTAGGATTATGCACGGTGGGCCAGACCCTGCAGCCAGGGGGGAACCACATGCATTCATTTGAGGATCTGAGGCGGATATTTGGGCTTCCAAGAACGCACCACTGTGCTTATCTACAGACCAAGCATTACCACACAGCATTGCTTAGGGAGAGAAAGGGAACAGAACAATCGCAGATTGTACACATTATACAGTTAGCAGAACAGGGCAACACCTCTATATCTCCACTTTATCAAACCTTGAACAAAGCTACAAACACAACATGCTTAAATAGAATTGCTGAGATCTGGAAATCCTTGCTGGATGAGGAAGTTTCCGATAAGGAGATAGAAGAAAGTATACTTAGAGTCAAGCGAGCCACTCTTTCGTCGGAGGTGAGGGAGTCACACTTTAAACTCTTACATGACAGCTACATAACGCCCAAGAAATACCAGAAATAGAAAACAGACAGGGAAAATAAATGCCCAAAGTGTGGGAGGGAAGAGGCGGACATCAAACATATGACATGGAGCTGCCCCAAACTAGTTAAATTTTGGAAAATGACAACTTACTGGGCGAACATGAGCATGAGTATGCATACTAGGGAACTGACATTTAGAAATATCATACTACTAGATCTTGGGGACATACCGAGAACTTCCAGACTAATCATGTCCAATATAGTGTTGGTAGCAAGGCGCCTGAAATTCCAAAACTGGCTAAAACGTGACCCACCTACTGTGACACAATTGAAGCAGACAATGCTAAACCAAATGCTTATTGAACAGGCAGATGGGCTAGGCGATATCACTAAGAGAGTGAAGTCATTTGTCACAAAATGGGAACCCTTCCTTCACACACTCCCAATTCCACTGCGTAAGATGGTTATTGCACCGTTCAGGAACACAGAATATATATTGGAGGCCAGTCTCAGAGGAGAGTGGCAGTGGGACTAAAAAGAGAGTTTTGAGTGTAGGGAGTAGAGGTGGAGCATCCAAACTGGTGTAAGTTGGCTAAGTTATAGGAATTGTATTGTATGTTCGTTAAAAAAGTGCCTTATGGGGGATTGATTTACGTCTCACAGGCCCAGTTATTACTCTTCAGTGGGAATGTATTTCTCATGGACACTTTCTGGCCTTTTTATAAGTGATGATAAAAGGTAGACCAATCTATGTTATTGATTATCACTCTTTTGGCAATTCTGTAGTGTCTATTGTTTACTGAATATATGATGTTTCATTCTCCTGTATGTGGCACACAAAAATAAAGATATTTAAAAAAAAAAAAAAGATGGATAATCCCTTAATTACCAATTCCCCAGTTTTGCATAACCAACACAGTTATAATTATACACGTTTTACCTCTGTAATTACCTTGTATCTAAGCCTCAGCAGACTTCAGTTCTTTTGATAGACTTGCATTTTAGCTAATCAGAGCTGTCTCCATGGTAAATTCACATGCATGAGCTCAATGTTATCTATATGAAACACGTGAACTAATGCCCTCTAGTGGTGAAAAATGCATTTAGATTAGAGGCGGCCTTCAAGTTCTAAGAAATTAGCATATGAACCTCCTAGTTTTAGCCTTCAACTAAGAATATCAAGAGAACAAAGCAAAATTGGTGATAAAAGTAAATTGGAAAGTTGTTTAAAATTACATGCCCTATTTGAAACATGAAAGGTTTTTTTTAACTTGACTGTCCCTTTAACCCCTTAATGACCACAGCACTTTTCCATTTTCTGTCCGTTTGGGACCAAGGCTATTTTTACATTTTTGCGGTGTTTGTGTTTAGCTGTAATTTTCCTCTTACTCATTTACTGTACCCACACATATTATATACTGTTTTTCTCGCCATTAAATGGACTTTCTAAAGATACCATTATTTTCATCATATCTTATAATTTACTATAAAAAAAATTATAAAATATGAGGAATAATTGAAAAAAAATACACTTTTTCTAACTTTGACCCCCAAAATCTGTTACATATCTACAACCACCAAAAAACAACCATGCTAAATAGTTTCTAAATTTTGTCCTGAGTTTAGAAATACCCAATGTTTACATGTTCTTTGCTTTTTTTTGCAAGTTATAGGGCCATAAATACAAATAGCACTTTGCTATTTCCAAACCATTTTTTTTTTTCAAAATTAGCGCTAGTTACATTAGAACACTGATATCTTTCAGGAATCTCTGAATATCCATTGACATGTATATATTTTTTTTTTAGTAGACAACCCAAAGTATTGATCTAGGCCCATTTTGGTATATTTCATGCCACCATTTCACCGCCAAATATGATCAAATAAAAAAAATTGTTCACTTTTTCACAAATTATTTCACAAACTTTAGGTTTCTGACTGAAATTATTTACAAACAGCTTGTGCAATTATGGCACAAATGGTTGTAAATTCTTCTCTGGGATCCCCTTTGTTCAGAAATAGCAGACTTATATGGCTTTGGTGTTGCTTTTTGGTAATTAGAATGCCACTAAATGCCACTGCGCACCACACGTGTATTATGCCCAGCAGTGAAGGGGTTAATTAGGGAGCATGTAGGGAACTTTTTGGGGTAATTTTAGCTTTAGTGTAGTGTAGTAGACAACCCCAAGTATTGATCTAGGCCCATTTTGGTATATTTCATGCCACCATTTCACCGCCAAATGCGATCAAATTAAAAAAAACGTAAAATTTTTCACAATTTTAGGTTTCTCACTGAAATCATTTACAAACAGCTTGTGCAGTTATGGCACAAATGGTTGTAAATGCTTCTCTGGGATCCCCTTTGTTCAGAAATAGCAGACATATATGGCTTTGGCGTTGCTTTTTGGTATTTAGAAGGCCGCTAAATGCCGCTGCGCATCACACATGTATTATGGCTAGCAGTGAAGGGGTTAATTAGGTAGCTTGTAGGGAGCTTGCAGGGTTAATATCACATTTAGTGTAGAGCTCAGCCTCCCACCTGAAACATCAGACCCCCTGATCCCTCCCAAACAGCTCTCTTCCCACCCCCACCCCACAATTGTCCCCGCCATCTTAAGTACTGGCAGAAAGTCTGCCAGTACTAAAATAAAAGCTATATTTGTTGTTTTTTTGTGTTTTTAAAAAGCATATTTACATATGCTGCTGTGTACTATCCCCCCTTAGCCCCCAACCTCACTGATCCCCCCCCAAACAGCTCTATAACCCTCCCACTCTAACTTAATCTGCGCCATCTTGGGTACTGGCAGCTGTCTGCCAGTACCCAGTTTAGAAGAAAACATGTTTTTTTTTAATTTTTATTAAAATTTTCTGTAGTGTAGCATCCCCCCACACAAAAACAACCCCCCACCCCTCCACAATCTCTTTTTGTGCTTTTGCACAAACAAGATTTGGGCATTTTTTCCTAAAAATATTTTCCGTAGTGTAGCGGTTCCCACCCGCTCCCGCCCCGTGCACGCGCCCGCCCGCCAACCTCCGTGCACGTGCACGCGCCCGCGCGCGCCCCCTAACGGTCCCGCCTCCGATCCCGCCCCCATTAATGTCACAGGGCACACCGATGGCCGCCCACCCGCCTCCCAAGTCGGCTCCCACCCACCAACGATACCGGCCATCAATGTCCGGTGCAGAGAGGGTCACAGAGTGGCTCTCTCTGCATCGGATGGCCATGTAAGGTTATTGCAGGATGCCTCCATATCGAGGCATCACTGCAATAACCGGAAAGCAGCTGGAAGCGAGCAGGATCGCTTTCAGCTGCTTTCCACACCGAAGACGTGCAGGGTACGTCCTCAGGCGTTAACTGCCTTTTTTTTGAGGACGTACCCTGCACGTCCTCGGTCATTAAGGGGTTAAAGAAGTATAACAAAATATGGTGTCTAGAATCTTAAAGAGATCTCTTTGTGCTGGAGGATCATATTAGATCATCTCATGTGATCACAGAGCTTTATGGGAGGCGCCTCTCATCTCTCTGCTTCTTCCAGGTTCCACTCTTTTGATTTCAGCATTCAGTGTTCAGCCCCTGTGAAGTCTGCGCTACAATTTCTCTGCTGTAGAATCTTTTACCAGCCTGTTTATGGGTGACAGGGACAAACCTTGGCAATTATAATTTTCTTTTTCTCAGCACGGGAACATCTGTTTTACAACCAAATATAATCTATTTTACAATTCCCTCTTTTTGATAAAACACAGGCAAAAAAATAGCTTTATGTCCCTTTAAACCCAAATATCAGACACAGCAAACACAGATGTGAACACATAACTCCTCCTCTCCTCAATAAGCTCATCGTTTCAATAGCTCCTCACCCCAGTACACCATCACTATAATACACTCCTCACCCCAATACATCATCACTGTAATACACGCTTCACCCCAATACACTCCTCACCCCAATACACCATCACTGTAATACACTCCTCACCCCAATACACTCCTCGTCCCAATACACCATCACTGTAATAAACTCCTCACCCTAATACACTCCTCACCCCAATACACCATCACTGTAATACACTCCTCACCCCAATACACCATCACTGTAATACACTCTCACTGCATTACACTCCTCGCCCTAATACACCATCACTGTAATAAACTCCTCCCCCAATACACCATCACTGTAATACACTCTCACTGCATTACACTCCTCGCCCTAATACACCATCACTGTAATAAACTCCTCCCCCAATACACGATCACTGCAATACACTCCTCGCCCCAATACACCATCACTGTAATACACTCCTTACCCAATACACCATCACTGTAATATACACTCCTAACCCCAATACATTCCTCACCCCAGTACACCATCACTGTAATACACTCCTCGCCCCAATACACCATCACTGTAATACACTCCTCGCCCCAATACACCATCACTGTAATACACTCCTCGCCCCAATACACCATCACTGTAATACACTCCTCGCCCCAATACACCATCAAGTAATACACTCCTAGCCCCAATACACCATGGCCTCTATTTATCAAAGTCTCGTGGACCGGATCAGGTCCACCAGACCTCGCTGAATACGGAGAGCAATACGCTCTCCATATTCAGCATTGCACCAGCAGGGGGGTGTCAATCAACCCGATCGTACTCGATTGGGTTGAATTGCGGCGATGTCTCTCCGCCTGCTCAGAGCAGGCAGACAGGGTTATGGAGCAACGATCTTTAGACCACTGCTTCATAACTGCTGTTTCTGGCAAGCCTGCAGGCTTGCCAGAAACACAGGCCCTCAAGCTCTATCCGGAGCTTGATAGATAGGCCCCCATCATTGTAATACACTCCTCGCCCCAATACACCATCACTGTAATACACTGCTCACTGTAATACACTCCTCGCCCCAATACACCATCACTGTAATACACTCCTCGCCCCAATACACCATCACTGTAATACACTCCTCGCCCCAATACACCATCACTGTAATACACTCCTCACCCCAATACACCATCACTGTAATACACTGCTCACTGTAATACACTCCTCACCCAATACACACTCACTGTAATACACTGCTCACCCCAATACACTCCTCACCCAATACACTCACTGTAATACACTGCTCACTGTAATACACTCCTCACCCAATACAAACTCACTGTAATACACTGCTCACCCCAATACACTCCTCACCCAATACACTCACTGTAATACACTGCTCACTGTAATACACTCCTCGCCCAATACACTCTCACTGTAATACACTGCTCACTGTAATACACTCCTCGCCCAATACACTCTCACTGTAATACACTGCTCACTGTAATACACTCCTCGCCCAATACACTCTCACTGTAATACAC
Source organism: Bombina bombina (assembly GCF_027579735.1). Taxonomy (NCBI): domain Eukaryota; kingdom Metazoa; phylum Chordata; class Amphibia; order Anura; family Bombinatoridae; genus Bombina; species Bombina bombina. The sequence goes on from NC_069505.1 coordinate 35,587,643, forward strand.
TCCTCACCCAATACACTCCTCACCCAATACACTCTCACTGTAATACACTCCTCACCCAATACACTCTCACTGTAATACACTCCTCACCCAATACAATCTCACTGTAATACACTCCTCATCCAATACACTCCTCACCCAATACACTCTCTGTTAGGGGTAATATGAACCTGATGGCAGCCATCTTGTTCTTCGCAGCCATCTTGTTCCTCGCAGCCATTTTGTAATGAATAGACTTTATTATACTGGGGTATTATGCAGTGAGAATTATATGCATGTTATGAGTTTCTTTAGCTATTCGGCCTTGCCAACGTACCCTGGCCTAATGCCTAGAAGTAAGATAGAATAAGATAATGTAAACAAGAGGCTTTAGACACTCGGTTGTCTCTGCAGATGGTAGTTTGTTATGACTCTGTAAATATTGTTATGAGAAACTCATGTTCCAGTTTTTCCTTGTAAATTGCTCTGTATAACTGTGTAAGATGACGCGGTCCTAACGTGTCATCCCCTTAACCCTGTATGTCACTATAAGAAAGGCTTGCACTGTGCAATAAACAGAATTGGCTTTCGATCATAATGCTGCGTGGTCTGAGTCATTCTAAGGGGCCCTTATCAGATAATCTACATATGCCTCAGGTGGTACACTAGGCCCCAGGCTTTGGCCTGCGCTGACAACCCCCCGTGGGATTATACACCTTACAATTCTTGGTGGCAGTTTGTGGGATTCGCAGTGCGTAAGTATGAGTGCTTTTACCATGCTTTCCTTCTGTGAATCTGAACCTAAATTTAGTTATTTGTGTTTTTTTTAAAAAAAAAGAAAAAAAAAAAAGGTGTAATATATGATATGATATAAGGTTAAAGGGGTTCCTGTGGTTGAAGCACAGGTTTGCGGAGGTTATAGTCCTGCCGGCAGTTGTGATACCCCTCCAGACAGGTAATCAGTCCTGTGCTGGGACACGACAGGTATTGTGAGTCCTGTCGGTGATAAGCGCGCAAGAAATATGTGTATGCCAGTTGACGGGGAGCTTTTAAGATAAGCTACTCCGGGCGAACGTGGCAGTAGAATGAGTGAGTCTCACGTGTGTTGAAGTTTCCCATATTCATTCCCATAATAGAGTTTTGCTACCCACCTGAAGCTCATGTTGATATCTGATGCTTGCTTTGCTTTGGTTATTTGTCTGGTGCTGCTATATAAAATGATGCTGTGCGTAGAAAATATTAAGTGGCTGTGCATGTTATTATTGTGGCTATTATTGTGTTGAGAATTGGGAACTGCTTATTGATAAGAATGCACAGAGAAAATTACATGTATAAGGTAAAAGAAAAGAAGAGTTAATAGTTTCTGCAAAAGACAGAAATATTTTTTTAAAAACACTGTCAGTAAGTACTGCTGTTTGATAAATAGAGAAATCTCTGTGTTAAAGAATGTAGCAGGCAAAGAAGGGGGGCCACCACTGAGCGCGCACATAGCTCAGAAGAGAAAAAAAAAAAAAGAGAGAAGAAACTGTTACAGCAGCTCCGTTTGTGAGACTTTTTGTATTTGCAGTAAGGAAATTTAGGAAATTTTGTCTGTCGGTTCTCACTGTGGTATGCGTGTGACAGATTTGCTTTAAACCAAAAAAACAGAATGTATTATTTGAAAATAATTATCCCACTCCAGGCAAAAAATGGCCATTTTGCGTGGAATCGGAAAGAAAAAAAAAAAATACATTGTGGACATGGTGAAAAGTTAATCTAGTGTTTTTTATATATATATATATATATATATATATATATATATATGTATGTCGTACGCTATGAAATAGATGCTTTTCTGAGAAAGGAAAAAAGGGAGTGAATCTTTGGTATGCGAGATGAAATGAACTTGTGTGTCTGTATCGTAATAATGTTTCCTTCTGTTTCTCTGCTGGGAAATCAGACGTTTTTAGAAGATATTTGGTCATGTTATTTTATATACCTGTATTTTAAAGTCACCAGCATGTTTTAAGTATGTGGTATTCATATGCAGTTTTAGTTTTAAGTGATAATTGTTGTTCGGCATGTAAAGATATGATATTGTTTTTGCAAGTGAAGTAACGGCTTTGAAAGTGCGATGGTGTGGGATTTTTTGTCACGCTCTGGTAAATATGAAACTGTTTCTGGTATGATTAATGGGTTAACGTATGTTGTATTTGTAAGGTCTGTACACGGCGTGGGTGCACACAATGAAATATATTTATAGGCTGTAATTGAAAGTTTTTCTAAAAGGGCGTCCATTTTTGTTGCAAGTAAATTAATCTGCAGGTCATGCTACAGTACAGAGGTGAAATTGGTGTGGTAAATCATACAAGCAGCCTAAATTATGGTTAGGATATACATATGTAATTTGCGTGATGAATGGTTAGTCCTTAAAGGGACGGTTCACTGTAACAAGGTGTTGCTATTAATGTATTGTCCATGACTTGTTATACAAGCGGCATATTATCTTATATTTGTCTGGAAAATCAGAGCTCAGTGCGTAGACGGAGCAATAGAAAATTGTCATTTTATTATTTAAAGAACCAGTGCAATAACCCTGTATTAGTAGTTTGCTAAATATATTTTTAGAGACCTTTCTTTGTATATATTTATTTTAAATTTGCTGTTCAGATAGCAGATATTTTTTTTGCAGCATAACTTAATTCTCTCTGTAATGCAAACTGAAGTGATAAGTTGTCTACAATTTTAGTGGAGGGATCCGTGAGACTAGAGGACAGAAAAGAAAAAAAAACCCCAGAAAAAACAGGAGAGAAAATATTTAAAGGGATACAGGAAAACTGGTATAACATCTGAGAATTTAAGGGAATATTTACATAAAAGACGATGAGGTTTACTGTAAGCCTAACACTAGTACATTTCACTGTGTTAGCAGTTTCAATTAAAGATTATTTTTTAGTTTGGTTAAAATGTCCCTTTAATTAGCCTGCATCCCACTGTGAGTGCGTTCTTATGCTGCTTATGCTTGTTTAGGCTATTTAATGAACGTCAGTATACATTTTTTTATTATAAGGATCATTGGGATTAATTTAAAGGGGAAATTGTATTAGTATTTCTTTTTCAGAAAGCTTATTTTTTTGTGTTATATGCGGTTGTTATATTTGGCTGGAGAGCTGCAGAATGGGGAATATCAAATTCTATACAACGTTAAATCCAATAATTTTGTTGTGGTTAAACTAATTAGCATTTATCAAGTTTTAGTGTGAATTTTATATTTTTAAGCAGTAAACAGTGTTTCTCCTTTAAGTAGAAATGAAACTTTGAGCTTGCCTCACTATCCTTGAGAAAGACTGATAATACTGTGCATGTTTTGGTTTTCTTTAAAAAAAAAAGAAAAGAAGTTTCTCTCTTGTGTTTGGCTTTGTTACAGAGAGAACAATTTGCACTGTACATTTAAAGCGGCAGTACTGGTGTTCTATGTTATAAAAAATGATAACTATAAATTGCTCACTACAAAGAAACAAGTATTTATATTATATTCTGTCATAGAATATAGCTTAAAAATGATAATTTTATTTCTGTGGCTGTCAAACTGTATCTCACAGATATAACTCTTTGCTATTTAAAATAACCCCCACTGCGTTCAATAAATAAATGAGATATTATTTAATGAAGTGATTTCAGTGGCACTTTAAAATATATAGTTATTTGGTTATTAACTAGTCTACCACTATTATTGCAATGACTTTGATTGCTGCTTAACAGTTAAGCCGTGGTCTATAAGGTGTCTACAAATAAACACCCCTAATTAAGGCAATAGGGGTCAGCAAACAAATGATGCACATTTTATCTGTTTCTACTGCATTTATATAACTAGCTAATTTATCTGTTCACAGTTTTGGTTTTATTTATATGGCTTACGTGTATTCTGTCTCTTGGTGTTGTAATGAGATTTATACAGCCTGTGATAAGAGGCAGTCCTCAAAGGTTTAAAAAATTAGCATATGAGCCTACCTATGTTTGGTTTAATCTAGGAAGATTGGTTAAAATTAAAAGTCCTATCTGAATAATGAATTTTCATTTATCCTAGAATGTCCCTTTAACAGTGGCTACTGTGGTTATCTGATCTTTCCCAAATAAGCGCAATTTTATTTGTGCAATCTGCAACTTAAGTTTCTTGGGCATCTGCTGTGATTGCTTTCTTTGTGTGATATTAAAGTTTTGTACATAGTGGATGTTTTTAATTGTTTGTCATGTTCTGAGTGTGTTGCATTTCAGAGAATGTCAGAATATGTGTTGCATTCTAAATTAATTGTGGTTGTTTGAAATTTGTGTCAGCAGCTAATGTTTCGTTTTGTGTAAGACAAGAACGATTGGTTTTCATTGTTTGTTATGTTTTTCTCTTTTGTGGACAGCATATTGAATTGTGAAGTGTATTTCATTTTGCTTGCTATTGAGAATTGTCTCTGCATGAGTGGAGTGCATGATTTATCGTTTAGTTTCTTGTTATCTTGTGTTTGCGTGTCACATGAGATGTTTTACGCAAACATGGGGGAGTATTGATGAGTATTGATGAATATCTTTATGTAATGGAGGTGATTATTTTTAGGAGGTGAACCTAAAACGTTTTGAATCTCCTTGTACAATGTTATTGTGTTAATTTCAGATGCCTAAAATGTTTTATTTTTCTATGTGGTTCTTAACACTATATTTGTATTTGCAGGATGAGAGTATGCTGTCTTCAGAGATTGAAACACACTAACTGAATTATTTTTGAGTTTCCATATTTAGGTAAAATCTGTACAGGCAAAATTCCATAAGTGCACTCTTCAAAAGATTAAAGATTGAAAGCAAGTAAACCTTTAAAGAAAGAAAAGATAAAGATGAAAGACCTTTTGTCAAGCTTGTTTTAACCATCATACTGCAGTAAAAAAAGTTACTGAACTATCTTTGGATCCATTCTTTGCTTTGCATGCTGGTACCAGCCCCAGAACTGGACTCTGGGTAATCCATGACTGTTTTCTCTGATGTGTGTCTTCAGGACATAAAGACTATCCTTCTCTGGACTGTGCCTTACCGCTCGATATGGAAGTCCTGTTATGCTGTTACAGGATCAACCAATTAAATTAGGGGAGTATTGTTTTAACTCCATTCCTTATATTTCTTGTTTTGTATTCTCTTGTATTTGTTTTATTTTTATTGATCATATTTGGTCTAAGAAATCATATGCTTCATTGGTATTAGTGCACATTGTAGTTTATGTGCTTAACATAGTAACTTTTTAGATAAAGGTAACTGTGAACTTTGCAGTATTGTACCCTATTGAATGGCCCACTGAGTATAAGAAAATAGGTTTAAGGAAAATGCTGCAACATAGAATAATATTTTAGACCCTTCACCCTTTAGAACATAAGGAGGACACGTCTAAGCTAGAAGTTTATAGTAAATATACAGAGAAATGTTTGTTCAGGGAATAGCATAATTATAGTTTATGAAAGCAAAGGTATTTTTTCCCTTTTATTAATTAGTATGGTATCTACAAAGTGAATTTGGTCATTCCTGATGTTTGTCAAAGAGAGTAATTCTTACCATAAAGATGTGTTTACCTTTAAAAGAGCTTGTAGTTTTAAATGATGTTCTGTTTGTATGCTTTCCTCATATAGGAGTGTGAGAGAATTTAGGTTGGAGAATTATAAGCATTATAGATAGCAGCCATCCAGAATAAAGCAACACAAGGTTCTTTTATTTTTTAGAAGTTCAAAGTGATATTGTAAAGAAATTCATTTATTTTCATTGACTGTTTTCTTTTTTCCATTCTTACTACAGGGCAGGCCTTAGCATAAGTTTTAGCATAAACATTCAGGCCCTTGAGGAAGTCTGACAGGTTTTCACTTGCGTAGTATTCATGAAGTATCATTTAAAAGTGTATAGAGAAGTTGTAAATTATTCTCTGAGAAATGTCAATATATTTAGGTTGTATTATATATCAACAATGTTTTGTTTGATTGTAAATGACATAGGATGAAAGTGACGTTTTATTTGGACATAATTGTGATTGTATTGCGGTGTGTACTCATCCTGTACTGTTTCTGTTTGCTTCCTAGACTCCCTGTGACTCGAGTGTCTGCTTGCCATGGGTATCCACTGGTTGCCTTGTCTACCCCATGAACAAACCATCAGATTTCCAGTATCTCCCTGCGGAAGAACCGTGGATAAGCACCCCTACTGCAAATGAACTGTTGGAGAACTGTATTATAGCAAAGTGTCAAGGTGCAGCGCTCTCAAATGGACAAAGACTGTTCTTAAAGTATTCAGAGGCCACCTAGAGACAGTTGTGCTGTTGCTATGTCATGCTTTACTGTGGAAAAGGAACTGTTGGACATATTGGGGGGGTGCTAGCAATGCAGGTGGAGAGATAGAAGATGCAGCGTTGTTTGGGGGTAGATGGGGGGCTGGTTGGGTCTCTGTGCTGGTAGACCGGTAGTTTTGGGAGGGCTGGAGGATAGATGGAAGGTATTGGAGGGGCTGTACCTATATGCAGTGACAATTAGCCTATAAAAGTATATCACGACATGCGAATATTTTTCTCTTTAGTATTCTTATAGAGTTCTGTTACCATAATATAAGGCTTTACTAATTTTCTATGCCTGTCTATTTTTATGTTATTCTGTTAGAATAAAAGGATGGTATGTTAGGGGTAATATGAACCTGATGGCAGCCATCTTGTTCTTCACAGCCATCTTGTTCCTCGCAGCCATTTTGTAATGAATAGACTTTATTATACTGGGGTATTATGCAGTGAGAATTATATGCATGTTATGAGTTTCTTTAGCTATTCGGCCTTGCCAACGTACCCTGGCCTAATGCCTAGAAGTAAGATAGAATAAGATAATGTAAACAAGAGGCTTTAGACACTCGGTTGTCTCTGCAGATGGTAGTTTGTTATGACTCTGTAAATATTGTTATGAGAAACTCATGTTCCAGTTTTTCCTTGTAAATTGCTCTGTATAACTGTGTAAGATGACGCGGTCCTAACGTGTCATCCCCTTAACCCTGTATGTCACTATAAGAAAGGCTTGCACTGTGCAATAAACAGAATTGGCTTTCGATCATAATGCTGCGTGGTCTGAGTCATTCTAAGGGGCCCTTATCAGATAATCTACATATGCCTCAGGTGGTACACTAGGCCCCAGGCTTTGGCCTGCGCTGACACCCCCCCCGTGGGATTATACACCTTACACTCTCACTGTAATACACTCCTCACCCAATACACTCTCACTGTAATACACTCCTCACCCAATACACTCTCACTGTAATACACTCCTCACCCAATACACTCCTCACCCAATACACTCTCACTGTAATACACTCCTCACCCAATACACTCTCACTGTAATACACTCCTCACCCAATACACTCTCACTGTAATACACTCCTCACCCAATACACTCTCACTGTAATACACTCCTCACCCAATACACTCTCACTGTAATACACTGCTCACTGTAATACACTCCTCACCCAATACACTCTCACTGTAATACACTCCTCACCCAATACACTCTCACTGTAATACACTGCTCACTGTAATACACTCCTCACCCAATACACTCTCACTGTAATACACTCCTCACCCAATACACTCTCACTGTAATACACTCCTCACCCAATACACTCTCACTGTAATACACTCCTCACCCAATACACTCTCACTGTAATACACTGCTCACTGTAATACACTCCTCACCCAATACACTCTCACTGTAATACACTCCTCACCCAATACACTCTCACTGTAATACACTCCTCACCCAATACACTCTCACTGTAATACACTCCTCACCCAATACACTCTCACTGTAATACATTCCTCACCCAATACACTCTCACTGTAATACACTGCTCACTGTAATACACTCCTCACCCAATACACTCTCACTGTAATACACTCATCACCCAATACACTCTCACTGTAATACACTCCTCACCCAATACACTCTCACTGTAATACACTCCTCACCCAATACACTCTCACTGTAATACACTGCTCACTGTAATACACTCCTCACCCAATACACTCTCACTGTAATACACTCCTCACCCAGTACACTCTCACTGTAATACACTGCTCACTGTAATACACTGCTCACCCAATACACTCTCACTGTAATACACTGCTCACTGTAATACACTCCTCACCCAATACACTCTCACTGTAATACACTCCTCACCCAATACACTCTCACTGTAATACACTGCTCACTGTAATACACTCCTCACCCAATACACTCTCACTGTAATACACTGCTCACTGTAATACTCTCCTCACCCAATACACTCTCACTGTAATACACTGCTCACTGTAATACTCTCCTCACCCAATACACTCTCACTGTAATACACTCCTCACCCAATACACTCACTGTAATACACTGCTCACTGTAATACAGTCCTCACCCAATACACTCTCACTGTAATAAACTGCTCACTGTAATACACTCCTCACCCAATACACTCTCACTGTAATACACTGCTCACTGTAATACACTCCTCACCCAATACACTCTCACTGTAATACTCTGCTCACTGTAATACACTGCTCACCCAATACACTCTCACTGCAATACACTGCTCACTGTAATACACTCCTCGCCCAATACACTCTCACTGCAATACACTGCTCACTGTAATACACTCCTCGCCCAATACACTCTCACTGCAATACACTGCTCACTGTAATACACTCCTCACCCAATACACTCTCACTGCAATACACTGCTCACTGTAATACACTCCTCACCCAATACACTCTCACTGTAATACACTGCTCACTGTAATACACTCCTCACCCAATACACTCACTGTAATACACTGCTCACTGTAATACACTCCTCACCCAATACACTCTCACTGTAATAAACTGCTCACTGTAATACACTCCTCACCCAATACACTCTCACTGTAATACACTGCTCACTGTAATACACTCCTCACCCAATACACTCTCACTGTAATACACTGCTCACTGTAATACACTCCTCACCCAATACACTCTCACTGCAATACATTGCTCACTGTAATACACTCCTCGCCCAATACACTCTCACTGCAATACACTGCTCACTGTAATACACTCCTCGCCCAATACACTCTCACTGCAATACACTGCTCACTGTAATACACTCCTCACCCAATACACTCTCACTGCAATACACTGCTCACTGTAATACACTCCTCGCCCAATACACTCTCACTGCAATACACTGCTCACTGTAATACACTCCTCACCCCAATACACTCTCACTGTAATACACTGCTCACTGTAATACACTCCTCACCCAATACACACTCACTGTAATACACTGCTCACTGTAATACACTCCTCACCCAATACACTCTCACTGTAATACACTGCTCACTGTAATACACTCCTCACCCAATACACTCTCACTGTAGTACACTCCTTGCCCAATACACTCTCACTGTAATTACACTCCTCGACCCATATACTCTCACTGTAATACACTCCTCACCCAATACACTCTCACTGTAATACACTCCTCGCCCAATGCACTCTCACTGTAATACACTCCTCGCCCAATACACTCCTCACTGTAATTACACTCCTCGCCCCATATACTCTCACTGTAATACACCATCACTGTAATACACTCCTCGCCCCAATACACCCTCACTGTAATACACTCCTCGCCCCAATACACTATCACTGTAATACACTCCTTGCCCAATACACTCTCACTGTAATACACTCCTTGCCCAATACACTCTCACTGTAATACACTCCTCGCCCCAATGCACTCTCACTGTAATACACTCCTTGCCCAATACACTCTCACTGTAATACACTCCTCGCCCAATACACTCTCACTGTAATACACTCCTCACCCAATACACTCTCACTGTAATACACTCCTCGCCCAATACACTCCTCACTGTAATTACACTCCTCGCCCCATATACTCTCACTGTAATACACCATCACTGTAATACACTCCTCGCCCCAATACACCATCACTGTAATACACTCCTCGCCCCTATACACTATCACTGTAATACACTCCTCGCCCAATACACTCTCACTGTAATACACTCCTTGCCCAATACACTCTCACTGTAATACACTCCTCGCCCCAATACACTCTCACTGTAATACACTACTCGCCCAATACACTCTCACTGTAATGCACTCCTTGCCCAATACACTCTCACTGTAATACACTCCTCGCCCAATACACTCTCACTGTAATACACTCCTCGCCCAATACACTCTCACTGTAATACACTCCTCGCCCAATACACTCCTCACTGTAATTACACTCCTCGCCCCATATACTCTCACTGTAATACACCATCACTGTAATACACTCCTCGCCCCAATACACCATCACTGTAATACACTCCTCGCCCCAATACACTCCTTGCCCCAATACATCATCACTGTAATACGATCCTCACCCCAATACACTCCTTACCCCAATGCACCATCACTGTAATACACTCTCACTGCAATACACTCCTCGCCCCAATACAATCCTCGCCCCAATACACCATCACTGCAATATACTCCTCACCCCAGTACACCATAACTGCAATACACTCCTCGCCTCAATACACCATCACTGTAATACACTCCTCAACCCAATACACTCTAACTGCAATACACTCCTCACCCCAAAACACCATCACTTTAATACACTCCTCAGCCCAATACACCTTCACTGTAATACACTCCTCACTCCAATATACCATCACTGCAATACACTCCTCGCCCCAATACACCATCACTGCAATACACTCCTCGGCCCAATACATCATCAATGTAATACACTCCTCACCCTAATACACCATCACTGCAATACACTCCTCGCCCCAATACACTCTCACTGCAATACACTCCTCGCCCCCAATACACTCTAACTGCAATACACTCCTCGCCCCAATACACCATCACTGCAATACACTCCTCGCCCCCAATACACTCTCACTGCAATACACTCCTCGCCCCAATACACCATCACTGTAATACACTTCTCCCCCCAATACACTCTCACTGCAATACACTCCTCGCCAAAATACACCATCACTGTAATACACTCCTCCCCCCCAATACACTCTCACTGCAATACACTCCTCGCCCCAATACACCATCACTGTAATACACTCCTCGCCCCAATACACCATCAATGTAATACACTCATCACCCCCAATAAACTCTCACTGCAATACACTCCTCGCCCCAATACACCATCACTGTAACACACTCCTCGCCCAATACACTCTCACTGCAATACACTGCTCACTGTAATACACTCCTCACCCCAATACACTCTCACTGTAATACACTGCTCACTGTAATACACTCCTCACCCAATACACTCTCACTGTAATACACTGCTCACTGTAATATACTCCTCACCCAATACACTCACTGTAATACACTGCTCACTGTAATACACTCCTTACCCAATACACTCTCACTGTAATACACTGCTCACTGTAATACACTCCTCACCCAATACACTCTCACTGTAATACACTCCTCGCCCAATACACTCCTCACTGTAATTACACTCCTCGCCCCATATACTCTCACTGTAATACACCATCACTGTAATACACTCCTTGCCCAATACACTCTCACTGTAATTACACTCCTCGCCCCATATACTCTCACTGTAATACACCATCACTGTAATACACTCCTCACCCAATACACTCTCACTGTAATACACTCCTCGCCCAATACACTCTCACTGTAATACACTCCTCGCCCAATACACTCTCACTGTAATACACTCCTCGCCCAATACACTCCTCACTGTAATTACACTCCTCGCCCCATATACTCTCACTGTAATACACCATCACTGTAATACACTCCTCGCCCCAATACACCATCACTGTAATACACTCCTCGCCCCTATACACTATCACTGTAATACACTCCTTGCCCCAATACACCATCACTGTAATACACTCCTCGCCCCAATACACTCCTTGCCCCAATACATCATCACTGTAATACAATCCTCACCCCAATACACTCCTTACCCCAATGCACCATCACTGTAATACACTCTCACTGCAATACACTCCTCGCCCCAATACAATCCTCGCCCCAATACACCATCACTGCAATATACTCCTCACCCCAGTACACCATAACTGCAATACACTCCTCGCCTCAATACACCATCACTGTAATACACTCCTCAACCCAATACACTCTAACTGCAATACACTCCTCGCCCCAAAACACCATCACTTTAATACACTCCTCAGCCCAATACACCTTCACTGTAATACGCTCCTCACCCCAATATACCATCACTGCAATACACTCCTCGCCCCAATACACCATCACTGCAATACACTTCTCGGCCCAATACATCATCAATGTAATACACTCCTCACCCTAATACACCATCACTGCAATACACTCCTCGCCCCAATACACTCTCACTGCAATACACTCCTCGCCCCCAATACACTCTAACTGCAATACACTCCTCGCCCCAATACACCATCACTGTAATACACTCCTCGCCCCAAAACACCAACACTGTAATACACTCCTCCCCCCAATACACTCTCACTGCAATACACTCCTTGCCCCAAAACACCATCACTATAATACACTCCTCGCCCCAATACACCATCAATGTAATACACTCATCCCCCCCAATACACTCTCACTGCAATACACTCCTCGCCCCAATACACCATCACTGTAATACACTCCTCCCCCCAATACACTCTCACTGCAATACACTCCTCGCCCCAATACACCATCACTGCAATACACTCCTCGTCCCAATACACCATCACTGTAATACACACCTCGCCCCAATACACCATCACTGTAATACACTCCACCCCCAATACACTCTCACTGTAATACACTCCTCGCCCCAATACACTCTCACTGCAATACACTTTTACTGCAATAAACTCCTTGCCCCAATACACTCTCACTGCAATATACTCCTCGCCCCAATACACTCTCAATGCAATACACTCCTCGACCCAATACACTCTCAATATAATACACTCATCGCTACAATACACTCCTCGCTTCAATACACTCTCACTGCAATACACTCCTCGGCCCAATACACCATCACTGTAATATACTCCTTACCCCAATACACTCCTCCCCCCAATACACCATCACTGTAATACACTCCTTGCCCCAATACACTCCTTGCCCCAATACATCATCACTGTAATACAATCCTCACCCCAATACACTCCTTACCCCAATGCACCATCACTGTAATACACTCCTCGCCCCAATACACTATCACTGTAATACACTCCTCGCCCCAAATACACCATCACTGTAATACACTCCTCACCCCAATACACTCCTTGCCCCAATAAATCATCACTGTAATACAATCCTCATCCCAATACACTCCTTACCCCAATGCACCATCACTGTAATACACTCTCACTGCAATACACTCCTCGCCCCAATACAATCCTCGCCCCAATACACCATCACTGCAATGCACTCCTCTTCCCAGTACACCATAACTGCAATACACTCCTCGCCTCAATACACCATCACTGCAATACACTCCTCTTCCCAGTACACCATAACTGCAATACACTCCTCGCCCCAATACACCATCACTGTAATACACTCCTCGCCCCAATACACCATCACTGTAATACACTCCTCCCCCCAATACACTCTCACTGCAATACACTCCTCGCCCCAATACACCATCACTGTAATACACTCCTCGCCCCAATACACCATCACTGTAATACACACCTCGCCCCAATACACCATCACTGTAATACACTCCTCGCCCCAATACACCATCACTGTAATACACTCCACCCCCCAATACACTCTCACTGTAATACACTCCTCGCCCCAATACACTCTCACTGCAATACACTTTTACTGCAATAAACTCCTTGCCCCAATACACTCTCACTGCAATACACTCCTCGCCCCAATGCACTCTCAATGCAATACACTCCTCGACCCAATACACTCTCACTATAATACACTCATCGCTGCAATACACTCCTCGCTTCAATACACTCTCACTGCAATACACTCCTCGGCCCAATACACCATCACTGTAATATACTCCTTACCCCAATACAGTCCTCCCCCCAATACACCATCACTGTAATACACTCCTTGCCCCAATACACTCCTTGCCCCAATACATCATCACTGTAATACAATCCTCACCCCAATACACTCCTTACCCCAATGCACCATCACTGTAATACACTCTCACTGCAATACACTCCTCGCCCCAATGCAATCCTCGTCCCAATACACCATCACTGCAATACACTCCTCACCCCAGTACACCATAACTGCAATACACTCCTCACCCCAATACACCATCACTGTAATACACTCCTCAACCCAATACACTCTAACTGCAATACACTCTTCGCCCCAATACGCCATCACTGTAATACACTCCTCACCCCAATACACCTTCACTGTAATACACTCCTCCCCCCAATACACCATCACTGTAATACACTCCTTGCCCCAATACACTCCTTGCCCCAATACATCATCACTGTAATACAATCCTCACCCCAATACACTCCTTACCCCAATGCACCATCACTGTAATACACTCTCACTGCAATACACTCCTCGCCCCAATGCAATCCTCGTCCCAATACACCATCACTGCAATATACTCCTCACCCCAATACACCATCACTGCAATACACTCCTCGCCCCAATACATCATCAATGTAATACACTGCTCACCCCAATACACCATAACTGCAATACACTCCTCGCCCCAATACACTCTCACTGCAATACACTCCTCGCCCCCAATACACTCTCACTGCAATACACTCCTCGCCCCAATACACCATCACTGTAATACACTCCTTGCCCCAATACACTCTCACTGAAATACACTCCTCGCCCCAATACACCATCACTGCAATACACTCCTCACCCCAATACACCATCACTGTAATACACTCCTCCCCCCAATACACTCTAACTGCAATACACTCCTCGTCCCAATACACCATCACTGTAATACACTCCTCGCCCCAATACACCATCACTGTAATACACTCCTCGCCCCCATACACCATCACTGTAATACACTCCACCTCCCAATACACTCTCACTGTAATACACTCCTCGCCCCAATACACTCTCACTGCAATACACTTTTACTGCAATAAACTCCTTGCCCCAATACTCTCTCACTGCAATACACTCCTCGCCCCAATACACTCTCAATGCAATACACTCCTCGCCGCAATACACTCTCACTATAATACACTCATCACTACAATACACTCCTCGCTTCAATACACTCTCACTGCAATACACACCTCGCCCCAATACACTCTTACTACAATACACTCCTCGCCCCAATATACTCTCACTACAATACACTCCTCACCCCAATACACTCACTACAGTACATTCCTCACCCCAATACACTCTCACTGCAATACACTCCTCGCCCCAATACACTTTCACTGCAATACACTCGTCACTCCAATACACTCTTACTACAATACACTCCTCGCCCCAATACACTCTCATTGCATTACACTCCTCGCCCCAATACACTCTCATTGCATTACACTCCTCGCCCCAATACACTCTCACTGCATTACACTCCTCACTCCAATACACAAGATCTCAAGATACGTGGGTTGGTGCTTTGCCGTAATGATAAATTACAACAAAAGGTTGTGGATACAGAGAGATCCACAAAAAGAATGCAATACAATACACCTTCACTGTACTACACTCTCACTGCAATACACTCCTCACCCCAGTACACCATAACTGCAATACACTCCTCGCCCCAATACACCATAAATGTAATTGTCATGACCCAGCCTGGAATTGAACCTGGGACCTGTTTCTATTTCTGCTGCTGTTCTTTCCCAGCCTGTTGTCTGGCCTCTCTGCCACCAGATGGCTTGATTACAGGCTAAGAATGTTGGGCTTTTCTGTTTGCAGCAACTTTGGCTCTCTGGCTCCACCTGCTTACCAGCTGAAACAAATCATTAAATCAGCAGCCTGCTATATCTGGGAGATTTGCTGGCAGTTCTTGGCCTTGACATTGAGTGTTATACTCTGAAAGACCATCCGGTCCTGTTTCCTGAGTGAAATACAGATTTGTTGGATTTCCTGGTTCCTGATTTCGGCTTCATTTCCTGACTACTCTTCTGGATATTCCCTTGGCACTGTGTTTCATTTTTGGACTGATTTCCTGGCAATTGATCTTGCCTAATTCTTTATTTCCTAAAGACTGACTCAGGTACTTTTGCTTGCTTGTTACCTGATACTATAGAGTTCCAGTTTGCAGTCTATGCAAGTTTCCTGTTTGTTACTACAGTGTTCCAGTCTACAGCATATGCAAGTATCCTGTATGTTATTACAAAGCTCTGCATTCCAGCCTGTTATTACACAGTTCCAGTCTACAGCATATGCAAGTATCCTGTCTATTACACAGTTCCAGTCTACAGCATATGCAAGTATCCTGTCTGTTATTACAAAGCCCTGCATTCCTGCCTGTTATTACACAGTTCCAGTCTACAGCATATGCAAGTATCTTGCCTGTTATTACAAAGATCTGTATTCCTGCCTAATACTACAGCCTATAGACATTGCCTTATCTAATTGCTTATCTCTGCATGGCTAATTATCCTATAAATAAAACCATCACATTTATTTCCTAAAACCTTGTACCTGTTTAATTATGCCAAAAAGGAAAGACACACGCAGACAAAACACAACTTTAAGCCCAGAACCTGACACCTCTGCACAACAGCTCCCAACTCCTGAACCTGCTCCCTTGCAGAGTATGAAAGTAATACACTCCTCGCCCCAATACACCATCACTATAATACAATCCTTGCCCAATACACCATCACTGCAATACACTCCTCACCCCAGTACACCATAACTGCAATACACTCCTCACCCCAATACACCTTCACTGTAATACACTCTCAATGCAATTCACTCCTCACCCCAATACAATCCTCGCCCCAATACACTATCACTGCAATACACTCCTCACCCCAGCACACCATAACTGCAATACACTCCTCGCCCCAATACACCATCAATGTAATACACTCAACCCAATACACTCTAACTGCAATACACTCCTCACCCCAATACACCTTCACTGTAACACACTCCTCACCCCAATACACCATCACTGCAATACACTCCTTGCCCCAATACACCATCACTGCAATACACTCCTCACCCCAATACACCTTCACTGTAACACACTCCTCACCCCAATACACCATCACTGCAATACACTCCTTGCCCCAATACACCATCACTGCAATACACTCCTTGCCCCAATACATCATCAATGTAATAAACTCCTCACCCCAATACACCATCACTTCAATACACTCCTCGCCCCAATACACTCTCACTGCAATACACTCCTCACCCCCAATACACTCTCACTGCATTACACTCCTCGCCCCAATACACCATCACTGTAATACACTCCTCGCCCCAATACACCATCACTGTAATACACTCCTCGCCCCAATGCACCATCACTGTAATACACTCCTCCCTCAATACACTCTCACTGTAATACATTTTTACTGCAATAAACTCCTTGCCCCAATACACTCTCACTGCAATACACTCCTCGCCCCAATACACTCTCAATGCAATACACTCCTCGCCCCAATATACTCTCACTACAATACATTCCTCACCCCAATAATACACTCTCACTGCAATACACTCATTATTGTAATACACTACTCGCCCCAATACACTCACTGCAATACACTCCTCGCTCCAATACACTTTCACTGCAATACACTCCTCGCCCCAATACACTCTCATTGCATTACACTCCTCGCCCCAATACACTCTCATTGCATTACACTCCTCGTCCCAATACACTCTAATTGCATTACACTCCTCACCCTAATACACTCTCACTGCATTACACTCCTCACCCTAATACACTCTCACTGCATTACACTCCTCACCCTAATACACTCTCACTGCAATACACTCCTTGCCCCAATACACTCTCAATGCAATACACTCCTCGCCCCAATATACTCTCACTACAATACACTCCTCACCCCAATACACTCTCACTACAATACATTCCTCACCCCAATAATACACTCTCACTGCAATACACTCATTATTGTAATACACTACTCGCCCCAATACACTCCTCGCCCCAATACACTCTCATTGCATTACACTCCTCGCCCCAATACACTCTCATTGCATTACACTCCTCGCCCCAATACACTCTCATTGCATTACACTCCTCGCCCCAATACACTCTAATTGCATTACACTCCTCACCCTAATACACTCTCACTGCATTACACTCCTCACCCTAATACACTCTCACTGCATTACACTCCTCACCCTAATACACTCTCATTGCATTACACTCCTCGCCCCAATACACTCTAATTGCATTACACTCCTCACCCTAATACACTCTCACTGCATTACACTCCTCACCCTAATACACTCTCATTGCATTACACTCCTCGCCCCAATACACTCTAATTGCATTACACTCCTCACCCTAATACACTCTCATTGCATTACACTCCTCGCCCCAATACACTCTAATTGCATTACACTCCTCACCCTAATACACTCTCACTGCATTACACTCCTCACCCTAATACACTCTCACTGCATTACACTCCTCACCCTAATACACTCTCACTGCATTACACTCCTCACCCTAATACACTCTCACTGCATTACACTCCTCACCCTAATACACTCTCACTGCATTACACTCCTCACCCTAATACACTCTCACTGCATTACACTCCTCACCCTAATACACTCTCACTGCATTACACTCCTCACCCTAATACACTCTCACTGCCTTACACTCCTCACTCCAATACACAAGATCTCAAGATACGTGGGTTGGTGCTTTGCCGTAATGATACATTACAACAAAAAGTTGTGGATGCAGAGAAATCCACCAAAAAGAATGCAGATACAGCACTCTGGGCCCAGACTACAAGGCGAGGAGGTTTCCAGTTTGCAGTTAAAATATAACTTTGAATATGTTGATTTAAACACAATTACAAAAATACACAAAAAAATAAATTTAAAATCAACACTGTGAGGTTACATACAAATAGAGGATAAATGTGGTGATTAATAATGATATTGTGCCTTAAGTATTAGGGTATCAAAAATAACCACATAACCTATTGGGAAATAACAGAGCCTGCGTTTCGCCCGTGCAGGCTTTTTCAAAGGCAGCGAGCCCCGATCGTGACAAGATTTAAGTTCTGTTTAGTCCGGAAGTACCGCCTCCCCTGATTGACGATAGGATTCCTGAAATGTCAATCACTTGGGATATGAATTAATGCATTAAAGGTGGTATATACCTCTTGTGTGTAAGTTACAGAGTTTAGTTGATGATCTTGCTCTTTATGGTTTGATTATATATTGATGTTACCGTTGTCACTGGTCCAATTATATTAATGTGACCCAATTTTACATTATAGTGTATACAAGACTTTGCATCAGCTTCTAATGCAGATTATTATCCAATTAAACTTCCCAGTCTAAGATACAATACCAGAGGAGTATTAAGGTTGCTTGATTCTAAGAATGAATATGTGTACTATCTGTCCTGATGGGAGTATTACGAGTCTCATTTGGATACTAAAGAGTAGCAAACCAAATATAAAGATGCGGGCATTGCATCTAACAGGTCGAGTTTAATGTGTAGCCCTCAAAGCTGTGCTATTTGTAATAATAATTGTGTTAAGTGATGTGCATGGTTGATAAATAACACAATAATGTGAGTATCGATGCTAACGCCTAATATTTGACTAATTTATATAACTATGGCCTAGATTTGGAGTTTGGCGGTAGAAGGGCTGTTAACGCTCCGCGGGCTTTTTTCTGGCCGCACCATAAATTTAACTCTGGTATCGAGAGTTCAAACAAATGCTGCGTTAGGCTCCAAAAAAGGAGCGTAGAGCATTTTTTCCGCAAATGCAACTCTCGATACCAGAGTTGCTTACGGACGCGGCCAGCCTCAAAAACGTGCTGGTGCACGATTCTCCCATAGGAAACAATGGGGCTGTTTGAGCTGAAAAAAAACCTAACACCTGCAAAAAAGCAGCGTTCAGCTCCTAACGCAGCCCCATTGTTTCCTATGGGGAAACACTTCCTACGTCTGCACCTAACACCCTAACATGTACCCCGAGTCTAAACACCCCTAACCTTACACTTATTAACCCCTATTCTGCCGCCCCCGCTATCGCTGACCCCTGCATATTTTTTTTAACCCCTAATCTGCCGCTCCGTAAACCGCCGCAACCTACGTTATCCCTATGTACCCCTAATCTGCTGCCCTAACATCGCCGACCCCTATATTATATTTATTAACCCCTAATCTGCCCCCCTCAACGTCGCCGACACCTGCCTACACTTATTAACCCCTAATCTGCCGAGCGGACCGCACCGCTACTATAATAAAGTTATTAACCCCTAACCCGCCTAACTAACCCTTTCATAAATAGTATTAACCCCTAATCTGCCCTCCCTAACATCGCCGACACCTACCTTCAATTATTAACCCCTAATCTGCCGAGCGGACCTCACCGCTATTCTAATAAATGTATTAACCCCTAAAGCTAAGTCTAACCCTAACACTAACACCCCCCTAACTTAAATATAATTTACATCTAACGAAATAAATTAACTCTTATTAAATAAATGATTCCTATTTAAAGCTAAATACTTACCTGTAAAATAAATCCTAATATAGCTACAATATAAATTATAATTATATTATAGCTATTTTAGGATTAATATTTATTTTACAGGCAACTTTGTAATTATTTTAACCAGGTACAATAGCTATTAAATAGTTAAGAACTATTTAATAGTTACCTAGTTAAAATAATAACAAATTTACCTGTAAAATAAATCCTAACCTAAGATATAATTAAACCTAACACTACCCTATCAATAAAATAATTAAATAAACTACCTACAATTACCTACAATTAACCTAACACTACACTATCAATAAATTAATTAAACACAATTCCTACAAATAAATACAATTAAATAAACTAGCTAAAGTACAAAAAATAAAAAAGAACTAAGTTACAAAAAATAAAAAAATATTTACAAACATAAGAAAAATATTACAACAATTTTAAACTAATTACACCTACTCTAAGCCCCCTAATAAAATAACAAACACCCCCAAAATAAAAAATTCCCTACCCTATTCTAAATTAAAAAAGTTACAAGCTCTTTTACCTTACCAGCCCTGAACAGGGCCCTTTGCGGGGCATGCCCCAAGAATTTCAGCTCTTTTGCCTGTAAAAGAATAAATACAATACCGCCCCCCCAACATTACAACCAACCACCCACATACCCCTAATCTAACACAAACCCCCCTTAAATAAACCTAACACTAAGCCCCTGAAGATCTTCCTACCTTGTCTTCACCATCCAGGTTCACCGATCCGTCCTGAAGAGCTCCTCCGATGTCCTGATCCAAGCCCAAGCGGGGGGCTGAAGAGGTCCATGATCCGGTCAAAGTCGAGCTCAATCTGATTGGCTGATTGGATTGAACTTGATTCTGATTGGCTGATTCCATCAGCCAATCAGAAAATTCCTACCTTAATTCCGATTGGCTGATAGAATCCTATCAGCCAATCAGAATTCGAGGGACGCCATCTTGGATGACGTCCCTTAAAGGAACAGTCATTCGTCGTTCAGTCGTCGGTCCGGATGGATGTTCCTCGCTGGAGGTCTTCAGGATCCTGCCGCTTCGCTCCGGATGGAAGACCATAGAAGATGCCGCCTGGATGATGACTTCAATCGGATGGAAGATCCTCTTCTGCCCCGCTTGGATGAAGACTTTGACCGGATCATGGACCTCTTCAGCCCCCCGCTTGGGCTTGGATCAGGACATCGGAGGAGCTCTTCAGGACGGATCGGTGAACCTGGATGGTGAAGACAAGGTAGGAAGATCTTCAGGGGCTTAGTGTTAGGTTTATTTAAGGGGGGTTTGTGTTAGATTAGGGGTATGTGGGTGGTTGGTTGTAATGTTGGGGGGGCGGTATTGTATTTATTCTTTTACAGGCAAAAGAGCTGAAATTCTTGGGGCATGCCCCGCAAAGGGCCCTGTTCAGGGCTGGTAAGGTAAAAGAGCTTGTAACTTTTTTAATTTAGAATAGGGTAGGGAATTTTTTATTTTGGGGGTGTTTGTTATTTTATTAGGGGGCTTAGAGTAGGTGTAATTAGTTTAAAATTGTTGTAATATTTTTCTTATGTTTGTAAATATTTTTTTATTTTTTGTAACTTAGTTCTTTTTTATTTTTTGTACTTTAGCTAGTTTATTTAATTGTATTTATTTGTAGGAATTGTGTTTAATTAATTTATTGATAGTGTAGTGTTAGGTTAATTGTAGGTAATTGTAGGTAGTTTATTTAATTATTTTATTGATAGGGTAGTGTTAGGTTTAATTATATCTTAGGTTAGGATTTATTTTACAGGTAAATTTGTTATTATTTTAACTAGGTAACTATTAAATAGTTCTTAACTATTTAATAGCTATTGTACCTGGTTAAAATAATTACAAAGTTGCCTGTAAAATAAATATTAATCCTAAAATAGCTATAATATAATTATAATTTATATTGTAGCTATATTAGGATTTATTTTACAGGTAAGTATTTAGCTTTAAATAGGAATCATTTATTTAATAAGAGTTAATTTATTTTGTTAGATGTAAATTATATTTAATTTAGGGGGGTGTTAGTGTTAGGGTTAGACTTAGCTTTAGGGGTTAATCCATTTATTATAGTAGCGGTGAGCTCCGGTCGTCAGATTAGGGGTTAATAATTGAAGTTAGGTGTCGGCGATGTTAGGGAGGGCAGATTAGGGGGTTAATACTATTTATTATAGGGTTAGTGAGGCGGGTTAGGGGTTAATAACTTTATTATAGTAGCGCTCAGGTCCGCTCGGCAGATTAGGGGTTAATAAGTGTAGGCAGGTGTCGGCGACGTTGAGGGGGGCAGATTAGGGGTTAATAAATATAATATAGGGGTCGGCGGTGTTAGGGGCAGCAGATTAGGGGTACATAGGGATAACGTAGGTGGCGGCGCTTTGCGGTCGGAAGATTAGGGGTTAATTATTTTAAGTAGCTGGCGGCGAAGTTGTGGGGGGCAGGTTAGGGGTTAATAAATGTAATATAGGGGTCGGCGGGGTTAGGGGCAGCAGATTAGGGGTACATAAGTATAATGTAGGTGGCGGTCGGCAGATTAGGGGTTAAAATTTTTAATCGAGTGGCGGCGATGTGGGGGGACCTCGGTTTAGGGGTACATAGGTAGTTTATGGGTGTTAGTGTACTTTAGGGTACAGTAGTTAAGAGCTTTATGAACCGGCGTTAGCCAGAAAGCTCTTAACTCCTGCTATTTTCAGGCGGCTGGAGTTTTGTCGTTAGAGCTCTAACGCTCACTTCAGAAACGACTCTAAATACCGGCGTTAGAAAGATCCCATTGAAAAGATAGGATACGCAAATGGCGTAGGGGGATCTGCGGTATGGAAAAGTCGCGGCTGAAAAGTGAGCGTTAGACCCTTTAATCACTGACTCCAAATACCAGCGGGCGGCCAAAACCAGCGTTAGGAGCCTCTAACGCTGGTTTTGACGGCTACCGCTGAACTCCAAATCTAGGCCTAAGTGAGGTAAAAAGTACAATAAAATTCTTGATATACAAAGATCACAATGCATTATAAAAATATGTAATAGTTATTCTGTTCATTCATTCCATTTGCATGGACAGTGTTTAATAAATAGATCCATCTACTCTCAGCTTTGAGGAGTGCAGTTTCAAGATCTCCTCCTCTTATACCTACGGTAACTTCCTCAATACCCCAACACTGAAGTTTGTCTCTATTAGAGTGATGGTGTGTTAACAATGTTATCCCCCTTATCCGCATTGCAAATGACTATTTCATCCTTCTGTTTTAAGTCTTGAAGTGCCATCCGTTCCCTATATGTTAGATTGTGATGTGCCAGGGATATCTGCAATGCGGTAATGTAACTGAATACCATCTCATTAAAGATATCTAGCTGGGGTGTGTTGATATTTCTGGGCATGAGTTGGATTTATTTTTTATGCTATTTCTCCACCTCACTGTAGTTACTGGGTCTGAGTCTTCCAGCAGGTTTTCTAAGTCTTTGATGGTTTCTAATTCATCAGCATTCCACCCAAATTCATTTTCTGTTTGTGAGAAATATTTATTGAGAGCCAGTTTACGTATATACAACTGTATGTCCTTTATGATTTCAGATTTGTCTATGTTATTGGATAGGCAAAATGAATGGTCTTTAGACAATACCGAAATATGATCTTTTGTCAAGGGTATTTTCTGATAAATTTATTACATTTAATGATTCAACAGAATCTGGGAAAATAGGCTCGGGGTCTCCTTGATTGTCTCCAATTCCCTTGTTGTCCTGTTTGTACACGACTTCAGCCTCTGGTTGGCCTTTTGTTTCTTCCCCCTTTCTCTACGTGTTCAATCAAAGATATATCAGAGCGCCAACTAGTGGAGGCAGGGTCCTAATAAACCAAATGTAATCTCTCCAAGATATTTTTCAAGAAAATTTATTACGATATATTATTTAAAATATATTAAAATATGAGCAGCTGGTTAATTAAAACCTGATATTGTACAATAAAAGTAAATGACAAATAAAATATACAATGTAAAAAAGGTTGCAAACAGTTATTGCCTCATGGGTCCATGTAATAACAATGCTAGTAGATGCAATAAACAGATTTGTTGACCTCGGTTACAGTAGATGTTACAAAAGATTATGCTAATCCACAGTGACTAATATGACAGGTATATCTTGCTGATACAAAGATAAATACTTCAACTTGTGCCTGCCTGTGAGCTGACACTCGGCTCTTGAGACTGAAACAAATAAACAACCTCAAATAAGATATGTTCGAATATCAAACTTGTTGGGCTGAAAAAAAGTAACCCTAAAATGGTGAGTTAAAATTATCAAATATCTATATCTTACTTTGGTCAGACCGGGACTATTGTTCCCGATAACGACGATTACCAATAAGATATAATATGCTTCTTTAATAAGGTGGTGCTGGGGATGGTGTCCTTAGTGTGTGAGAAGTGAAAAAATGTGCAATAGTATGCAAATGTGTTAGTGTAGAAAATGTGCAATGATATCCAATGGGGTTTGTGAAAAATACAAAGTACAATGCTAAGATGAAAAAGAATTCAAGTGTTAAAAGCAGTCTTGATAAAGGTCAATATACGACCGAAACGCGTTGGCTGGTAAGTTAGTTTTCAATATTAGTTTTTTCACTTAGCAATCTACACTATTATACTTTTTTTTCGGCAGAAGGACTCAATCCTAAAGCAAGATTGAACACTATCAGTTTTGGCTTAAAGAAAAACAACCACACATAAACTATGCGAGTAGGATAAGCCACAAACACCACTGACTTTGGGATCGTTTACACACGTTGGATCTAAGGTCCTTTTCTAAGCTGTTTTGGGCTACATATATCCGTGAACCTCACATTCTGAAAGGCTGTACTGAGGATTATGCACTAAAGTGTTTGAACTGTTTTATATCACCCTGTTGACTTTTGTATTTATATCAGCTGCATCCTGTGACAGTTGAGTCACTGTACTAGCAAGACACTATTATCAATCGTTTTAACACTTGAATTCTTTTTCAACTTAGCATTGTACTTTATATTTTTCACAAACCACATTGGATATCATTGCACATTTTGTACACTAACACATTTGCATACTATTGCACATTTTTTCCCTTCTCACACACTAGGGACACCATCCCCAGCACCACCTTATTAAAGAAGCATATTATATCTTATTGGTAATCGTCGTTATCGGGAACAATAGTCCAATTTTAAGTGCACTCACTGTTACAAATAGACAACAGCCGGGGTGCTGTATATAATGTATACATCAGCTGCATTTATCCTGTTTTAAGAATAGAA
The DNA here is from genome assembly GCF_027579735.1 of Bombina bombina. Taxonomy (NCBI): domain Eukaryota; kingdom Metazoa; phylum Chordata; class Amphibia; order Anura; family Bombinatoridae; genus Bombina; species Bombina bombina. The sequence continues at coordinate 35,613,683 of NC_069505.1, forward strand.
TGCTGCACTCCCCGGTCTTCATGAACAAATTCAGTTTAATCTCATCAAATTAATATTTTCGATATACAAATGTCCCAAATGTGTCAGTACCAGACTGGTACCTTTCTCAATGGGTGTTTAACCTGTGTCCCAATGTTCTCTATTAAACCCCCACACCTGTTGCCTTAATATACCCTACAGTGCTAAAACTTCCGGTGCTTAAGTGCTACACCATGTATCCCACTACACTGGTGACTAATCCCACCATTTGTAAAAAGAGTGCATGGCTAATTAACATGTTCTAATTTTAAAAGCTAGAAACACCTACCCTATGGAAACTACATCTGCTTCATATCTGTTGCAGTATGGTAGAAACTTAATAACAGCGAAATACACACTTATTAGTCAGGACAGCCCAAGATGATATATGAATACTGTAGATGGAGTATTAAATACTGGCTGATAACCATTTTTCTTGATGCCAGAAAAAAAACCTAGATTGTCCAATCATAGAAAGATCAGACTACATGAACACATTTATAGTCCAGCTGTACATTTAACCCTCTAGGGGTCACAGTATCCTCTCAATAAATCCATGATGTTTCCAATTGCAGAAGCTTCTTATGTCTGTCCCCACCTCTATTCAGAGGAGGCATATAATCAATTATCATTGTTCTCAGGCTAGCAGCAGTATGACCCGCCTGCATAAAGTGCCTGGCCACCGGTTGATCCGATGTCTGTTTATCAATGGCAGCTCTTACAGCATGGCAATGGTTAGCCATTCTCTCTCTAAAGATAGTTGAGGTCTTACCGACATAAACAAGAGAACACGGACATGTCAGAATATAAATCACGAAAGTGCTGGTGCATAACTATCTGTGAAAAATCTTATACTTTTTCCAGGGATAGGCAAGGTGTCCGTACACGGACACTGGTGTCCGTGACTGGCATTTGCAGTGTCCGCCACCCATTTTGCAGTGGGGAGGGAGGAGTAGGACAGATGAATGCTGGTCTTGACTCCTCCTTGATGCAGGCAGCACCACGTTTTGGGGAGTTGGGTGCAGCACCCACGGGACACCGCCTAGTAGTGGGAAAGTGAGTGAGAGAAGAAGCAAGCTGCCTGCAGTGCAGCCTGTGCAAACCACCCGTGATCTGTGACCCGTCTGTGTGTAGAAGACTGCTGCATACTCTGATAAACCTTAACTAACCAAATAGATAACCAACCATGGTGATCATGCAATTAACATTAAGGTGCGTGAGTTTGGTTAGGAGCTGCAGACTCTCAATACAACAAAAAAAAAAAAAGGTTAGAATTTTGAAAACATGTTATACTAGTATACCACAAGCAGTCTTTATATAAATGTTATTTTAAACTTGTTCGATTAGATGACTAATTTGTACTTGTGGAACTAGACCAGGGGCAACCAACAAGCAGCCCATTTGACAGCAAAGTGCCGCTCTCCTAACTTATAGAAACATAGAATGTGTCTGCAGATAGGAACCATTCGGCCCATCTAGTCTGCCCAATTTTCTGAATACTGTTATTAGTTCCTGGCCTTATCTTATACCTAGCATAGCCTTATGCCTATCCCATGCATTTTTAAACTCCTTCACTGTCTCTACCACTTCTGCTGGATGGCTATTCCACCATGCATCCACTACCCTCTTGGTAAAGAGAGTGTTTTTTGATGTTTTTAATTTGAAATGTACCTTGGTGTCCTACACTAAGGTCTGTACTTTGGAAAATGTCTGCCACAGCCTTGGTCCGTGCCTATCCCTGCTTTTTCCCTGTCTGGGGATGGAGGAACTGAGACCCTGTAAGCATGCCATTGCATGTGATGCAATCCCCACACCTGTAGCAACCCAACTTCTTTTTCCCATCCATCCAGGTGCCCTTCCAATAGCATTTAACTGGATCATTGTGTAAAAGAATGTCTTTCAAGTTGGGAGCCTTTTTATATACAATACGGGGAGCATCCATTTGTGTAAATGGGAGTAGTTTATCAGTCTTCACGATGTCCCAATTCTTTCTCACAGATTTTTCAAGTACCTTATGTAAAGGGGTAAAAGTCATGATGAGATTAATATTTTTGTTGTCTTTCTTGTCCTGTTTTTTGTGCAACAGTGTCTTCTGATTATATTGTGACATTTTATTTTGTGCCCTTTCAATGTCCATCGTTTTATATCCATGCTGTTTTAGTTTGATCTTCATTTCTTCTTCTTGGGTAATCCTGGTATCAATGAGTGTGTTATTACGTGCTCCTCGCATGAGCTGAGAGGAGATTACACCCCTCTTTTGATGTTCTGGATGCAAGCTAATGGTTAACAATAAATACTTTTTATCAGTTGTTTTAGAATATAATGAGGTAACAAACCTATAACCATCACTACCCAAATGTTTACTAATGTTCAGAAATTGTGTGTGTGTGTGTGTATATATATATATAATAAAATAATAATACAATCTATCAAATATTAAATTTGAAAATGCTTTTTTTATTACTGAACACATTCTATGTATTGCAATTCTGAGGTCATGAGACATTAGATGCCTGGCTGACAACAATTCAACCCCCCCCCCCCACTCAATATACAAAATTACACAGGAGAGAAAAAAGGATTTAGACCGTTTTATAAATAAGGCCAGTGGGCCACTTCAAAGTAAATATTAGCATTTTGAAACCCTCACATGTATAGGTCCATATATGGAGTTTCCTGCCCAAAATGGATAATAGATTTACAGACCCCCCTCACTTCTCAATACAGAGAGAGCCTAAATGTCTATAAAAAACGTTTGTCTATGCATCACTAAAGTCAGGAATATAGTAATTAGCACAGACCTGTTAATTGCCCCTGAGCCAACGAAATACTCATAAAGCATTTGAACTCATTTTTACCTACAGATATTTGGGAATGATGTGCCTAAATATTCATAATAATTTAAAATACACAGATCATATTAAAAAAAAAAATATATATATATATATATATATATATATATATATATATATATATATAAAAAATATATATATATATAAAATATATATATATATATATATATATATAAATGTATATATATATAAATATAAAAATGTATATATATATATAAATAACAAGAGTATTGCATTGAGCAATGATACTTTTTTATTGTACTAACTATACATTTATAAGTTGACAAGCTTTCGGAAACTTGTCAACTTATAAATGTATAGTTAGTCCAATAAAAAAAAGTATCATTGCTCAATGCAATACTCTTGTTATTTTGATATCTAAATCTCTGGACTAACATGGCTACTCCAATATATATATATATATATATATATATACACAGAAGCAGGGAACCAGCACTCTTTTCATATACAACTGCCGGGGTGCACATTCAAATATCCGCAAATCAAAGAAGGCACTCTCCGTTTAGTTAAGCCGTTTAATAGTAAACGTTTTGTGTATTGATCTGGGACATACTATATTGGATAAATGCCTGCTATATTGAATAATATCTGCATTAATAGATGTATAAATGTTTGACATTTTTAACAACATTATTTCTTTCATTTCAGGCCTACATCTGTTTTTTCATGCATTCAAAATTATTAGAAACGTGAAATATACTGTATGCATTTAAGATACAATACAATGCCAGGATGATGAATGATATGATTCTGTAAAGAAGGATGGTTAACAATGAGCTGCCTATTAATATGATTACTAGAAATATACTTATGTTTCATATTAAAATAGTCTGAGAAAATGTCATTATATATTACCATATATGTTGGCCAGATAGGTTTATTAATAATGAAAATTATAGTAAATAAAATAAACATTTTATAGGTTAGATAATTGAACTGCAGCAATATTTGATGGAGACTGACTTTGTGATTGTCTGCTGCCCCCTAGGGGATTACAAATGGTATGACAGCCAAATGTATTGACTACTAGAACACATGCAAATCCATATGACCCAATGAGAGGGACAAGCACCGAGGGCCAATGGAAAGACAGCTCCGTTAAGGGCCTATCGAATTCAAATCACTGATGATTAGAATATGAAAATGATGGGGTATATCACATGATATAACCTCATGCAAGGAAAGAGAGAAAAAAAGAGAAGTCTTTTTGTCTGCTAACTTTTGACTGAAAACTTTGCCGCCATTTTTAGGGACACGGTCATTATAAGCAAAACCTGGGACTAATTTCTTGATCTGATTGCAATACCTTTCTTCATATGAGGTGACCTGAATCTACTTGGAAAAGGGAACATTTATTTTTGTCCATGTGGTGATGTATGACTGTTCTATATTGTTAATATTTTAAACAAAGGTATTCTAAGACTATAGTCAAATTGCAGCTATACAGATATATATTTTATGATTTACCTTATTGTAGATAAATTAGAATTTATTTCAGCTCAGATAAATTGGCTGTTTGCATTAATAATATACTGTATATAACGTCTGGTGTTTTAATTAGTTATATGGAATCATTTGTGGGCTAAGTAGCTTAATTATATTTGTCTGGAAGTTAACAATACATACCTTGGTATCTCATTGTGGTATTTTAATGCAACTCTGATTTGGGAGATTATTGTGAATAAGTTAATTTGTAAAGGTATATTTTTATGATTTTTGTATAGAATATTGTAACAGTTTAAGCTTGTATAGTTCCTATAAATATAATTCAGTGTGTTTATAACTTTAACTAATATAAAGAATTTAGGAATAACACATTGATTTTAATTGTTTCGTATATGCATTTTATTGGGGGTTTGTTTTAAAAAATAATTATTAAATAAATTGTATTATAACCCAGCTATATACTGACAGTAAAGTAGATATAATACATAAGCTGGTTACATCAGTAACAGGGGCTAGTTGGGTATAGTTTGTAATACCAGGGATGAGTACAGTAGATATACTACATAAGCTGGCTACAATAGTAACAGGGGCTAGTTGGATATTGTTTGCATACACAAGGGATGAGTATAGTAGATATACTACATAAGCTGGTTACACAAGTAACAGGGGCTAGTTGTATATAGTTTGTATATACCAGGGATGAGTATAGTAGATATACTACATAAGCTGGTTACACAAGTAACAGGGTCTAGTTGTCTATAGTTTGTATACACCAGGGATTAGTATAGTAGATACACTAGATAAGCTGGTTACACCAGTAACAGGGGCAAGTTGGATATAGTTTGTATACACAAGGGATGAGTATAGTAGATATACTACATAAGCTATAGAATCTATATTTATAGAAATAGGATTAACACTAGAAACTACTATGATTCTGGCACAGATAATTGAGATATGGAATCTGATGGTGAAAATAAGAATAACAATAGAAGAAATTTACAGATGCACCCTTTAGGGGTAGGACCAGGCGAGGTGGGAGGAGGAGGAATGGGAGGACAGTCTCAAGAGAGGAGAGATTGGAGAGGAAGGGTGAACAGGAGACATCAGGGCCAATATATGATGACCAGAAATCGCACCAGATACAGTTAGAAAATGAAGGAGATTCACTATTAGGTGTTTCCCCCACTCCCCAAAAAATGAGCATTGTTAACCTTTCATCATTTCCTTTAAATCTTGAACACATCAAAGTTCTAGAAAAAGAATTGAGTTTCTGTCCCTCGAACAGTCTAGATCTTTTTGAAGTTACTAAAGACTTGCATCTTTTTGCGAGAAAACTAGCTTTGAAAAAAATTATGACACCAAAAATGAAAATTGATCTGGGCTATCGAAAGGACAGGGATACCCTAGACTGTTTAGAAACCCTATTGTATGAACACAATGATAAGGTTACTGACATTCTCCCAAAAACAGATTTAAAGAAAAAATGGACGTACATGCCCTCTTTTTCCTCCATTCCAAATATTTCTGTTTTAGTGCAAAATGTATCACATGAATTGGCACAGATACAAACTACAGGGATAGTAAATGATAATCTTACTAAAAAATAGAGTCAGGCCCTTCACAAACTTATGAGCCATAAAGAACTGGTCATAAAACCGGCCGACAAAGGAGGCAATATAGTTATTATCAACCAAGATTATTATATTAAAGAAGCGATGCGACAACTGCTTGATACCAATCAATACACTAAGTCCTCCTTTGATGAGTTTCCTAAATCCCATAATGAGTTCCTGTTCATGCTGAATAATGCACATAGAGATAATTTAATTACTGGACAAGAATTCAGTTTTCTATACAATCATAAACCAAAAATACCTGTTTTCTACTGGATTCTGAAGTTACACAAATCAGTTAAGAACCCCCCAGGACACCCTATTATTTCAGGGATAGGGGGACCTACTGAAGGGATTAGTAACTATGTTAACAAATTTTTGCAGCCATTCGTAAATGAATTACGTACATTTGTACAAGACTCTACGGATGTAATCAAGAAGCTTGATGGGATCAACGTTACCGAAAAGACTATCTTAGTCTCTTTGGACGTTGAATCCCTGTACTCTTCTATCCCCCACTCTGTTGGACTGAGATGTGAAAACTTTTTAAACACTAGAGGTTTAGGTTATAAGAAGCATACACAGTTTGAAGTTCAATTACTTAAATTTGTACTTGAAAACAATATCTTCATGTTTGATGGAAAATGTTTCAGACAACAGCCAGGTACAGCAATGGAGGCTACATGCGCCCCAACTTATGCATGTCTACATTTAGGCAAATGGGAAAACCAAGTAGTTTTCGTGAACATGCTGATCTAATTGAGGCACATGTAGCCCTCTGGATAAGATATGTTGATGATATCTTGCTCCTTTGGGATGGTACAGAAGACGATTTGTTTCACTTAATTTTCCTATTGAATTGTAATGACTTTAACATTTTTTTAACATGTAATCATGATTACACTCAAATTGGCTTTTTTGATCTTCAGATCAGTAAAAAAGATGGGAAAATTGAAACTGAAGTATTTCGTAAATCCACTGCTACTAATAGCCTCCTTCTGGGATCGAGCCACCACCATACCCTACGGGCAATTTTTGCGTTTACGCAGAATTTGCTCTGAGGACTCAGTTTTCAAAAAACAGGCAAAAGAAATGGCGGCTCGTTTCCATGAGAGGGGCTATTCTAAAAGAAACGTTAAAAGAGCCCTGTTTAGAGCATCTCAACAACAAAGTAAAGATCTTTTATACAAAACAAAAGGAAAAGATAGCAATGAAACAAAAATTAGATTCATCACAAAGTATAATGCCCACTGGAGCAAGGTTAAAACTATCTTAAGTAATAATTGGCACTTACTCGCCAATGACCATAACCTCCACGAACATGTGGGAGACTATCCACTTATGACAGCAAGGAGATCAAATAATCTTAAAGACCTCCTTGTAAAAAGTGAATTTGCAAAAGTTCCTACATGTAATTGGTTAGAACTAAATGCTCAAAAAATAACTGGTAGCTCCCCATGCAGTCACTGTGTCTGCTGTCAATTCATGCAGAGAGCTAAAACATTCAGAACTAATAATGGGATCACATATAGGATTAAGTCCTTTATAAATTGCTCCACTATGGGAGTTATGTATCTATTATATTGCTCTTGTAAATATTTCTATGTGGGAAAAACCTATAGAGAATTTTGGTCTCGAATCACAGAACATAGGGATGACAGAAAAGAATTTAACATTGACAGCCCTGTGGACATACATTTTGCCCAATTCCATAGATCAAAAACTGATGACCTCCATTTTATTGGTACAGAGTCAGTAAAGCTAAGTAAACGAGGAGGTGATATTGAAAGAATTTTATTGCAGAAAGACACAAGATGGATATACAAATTAGATATCCTGGCATCTATTTATCAAAGTGTCGACTTTTTTGCATTCAACGGCACCAATACGCTTGCCTGACATCTGCTAACATCGCTGCCGTGGACCTGAATACGCTCTCCAAAGTTACCAAAAAATCTGTCAAAAAGCCACGTACCAAGTACGGGGCGATGAGCAGTGGACTGTTGTTAACTAACAGTCATCGATCTTGCTGCTCTTCGGCTTTTTTACAGCTTTCTTGGTACCCTGTCACTAAACACCCACACTATACTATACTGTTTACCCCTATACTGCCGCTCCCGGAGCCCACCGCAACTAAATAAAGCGTTTAACTCCTAAACCGCCGCTCCCGAACCCCGCCACCACCTACATTACTCTTATTAACCCCTAATCTGCCGCCCGACACCGCCGCCACCTAAATGAAAGTTATTAACCGTTATCCCGCCGCTCTCTGACCCCGTCGCAACTAAATAAACATATTAACCCCTAAACCGCTGCTCCCGGAGCCCACCGCCACCTACATTATACTTATTAAACCCTAATCTTCCGCCCCCTACACTGCCGCCACTATATTAAATTTATTAACCCATTAACCCATAAACCTAAGTCTAACCCTAACAACCCCTAACTTAAATATAATTTAAATAAATCTAAATAAATATTACTATCATTAAATAAATTATTCCTATTTAAAACTAAATACTTACTTGTAAAATAAACCCTAAGATAGCTCCAATATAACTAATAATTACATTGTAGCTAGCTTAGGGTTTATTTTTATTTTACAGGCAACTTTGTATTTATTTTAACTAGGTACAATAGTTATTAAAAAGTTATTAACTATTTAATAACTACCTAGTTAAAATAAAGCCAAATTTACCTGTAAAATAAAAACTAACCTAAGTTACAATTACACCTAACACTACACTATAATTAAATGAATTCCCTAAACTAAATACAATTAAATACAATTAAAAACAATTATCTAAAGTAGGAAAAAAACAAACACTAAATTACAGAAAATAATAAAATAATTACAAGTTTTTTAAACTAATTACACCTAATCTAATCCCCCTAATAAAATAAAAAAGCCCCCCAAAATAATAAAAAGCCCTACCCTATACTAAATTACAAATAGCCCTTAAAAGGGCCTTTTGCAGGGCATTGCCCCAAAGTAATCAGCTCTTTTACCTGTAAAAAAAAGTACAAATACCCCCCCAACATTAAAACCCACACACCCCACCCTACTCTAAAACCCACCCAATACCCCCTTAATAAAACTGTTACGGTTGCCTCCAGGCTGGCTGGAAGTTGGACCATAGAAAAGGATGCTCCTAGCGCTCCCCTACAAACATGAGTCAAAGCTGCAAGTTAGAGGGTCAAAATAGGTCTGATGTGCTGGAGCACACATCCTGCTTTTTATTGAGGTTACATGCAAACAGGACACTCTCATGGGGAGGCATAAAATCCCCCATCACACATTTGATATTAGATAGAGAGACACTCCCTTTGACAGGCCACAACATTACTTCAGCAGATAACAAGTTACACACAATAAAACAATGCAGTCCACCTTATCACTAGCAGTCTGATTAGACAATGGTAAGGTTTATCACTAAACCTAATTAGAGCTGATCCCAGCAAATTTGTATTTAGAATTGAACAAAATTAACTCTTAATGGCACACAATGAAACTGAACCAAGTGGGAGAAAGCCAGGGACAAGTCATTTCACAGGTCTGGGGACATAGTCTTAAAGGGGCATTGTTCACCAAAGTCACACTATGTCCCCAGACGGTTCTTAAAGGGCCATACACACCCAATAAAAGTTAATATACTCTCAGGGGCACAATCTTCCAGGGGCCATAGTCATGAGGAAGGAGGCTGGCAAATAGGCTTCTCCAAAATCCAGGGAAGCAGGTCAATTTTCCATTTAAAGGGCCAGTTACAAATAGCAGTTTGTAACATATCTCCCCTTTTGGAGGGAGACTAACCAGGCACCTGACCTTCTGTCGGTCAGTGCCTAAGTTAGTCTCGTAACCCACCCACAAATAAACATTAGCAGCAAAGTAGCCCCCCCACAATAAGTAGTACTGGCCTGTAGGTTCCAGGTTGTAGGATGAAAGTGTAGCATCCTCTGCCTTCCTGGCGCAGCTGGGCAAATAGCTGGTGGTACTTGGGGGGCAGAGGCCAGCGGCACTCTGCCCTGGTGCCAGCGCTTCTGCTGGGGTGAGGGGTTTGCAGGCCAGCCCTGTAATAAGAGGGTCTGTAGGGCAGAGGCCAGCAGTGCTCTGTCCTAATGCCAGCTCTTCTGCTGGGGGCATTGGGGCATAGTCCTGCCTGGTGGCAAAGGGAACGTGGGGGTCAGTGGGGGTTAACATCTCCACTGTTAACCCTGGGCCCAAGTTAGGAGTTAGCTGGAGAATGGAGACTGGGCTCCCAATCCACTGCATCTCACTCTGCTGATGGGGGACAGGAGCAACTGTCTCTGCCCCCTGTGCTGTAAGTGCAGAGACCACAATCCCATCTGCATGGTTGTGGGGCTTACTGTCTCCCCCTGGTGCATTAAGCTGCCGCTGGGGAGAGGGGGTTACAAGCTCCTCTCCCATACATACTTCCAGCCGCTGGGGAATGGAGTCTGGGCTCCCAATTCCCTGCATATTCCTCTGCTGCTGGGGGACAGGACCAACTGTCTCTGCACCCTGTAACTCAGCCTGCCGCTGGGGAATGGAGTCTGGGCTCCCAATTCCCTGCAATTCACTCTGCTGCTGGGGGACAGGACCAACTGTCTCTGCCCCCTGTAACTCAGCCTGCCGCTGGGGAATGGAGTCTGGGCTCTCAATTCCCTGCAATTCACTCTGCTGCTGGGGGACAGGAGCAATTGTCTCTGCCCCCTGTGCTGTAAGTGCAGAGACCACAATCCCATCTGCATGGTTGTGGGGCTTACTGTCTCCCCCTGGTGCGTTAAGCTGCCGCTGGGGAGAGGGGGTAACAAGCTCCTCTCCCATACATACTTCCAGCCGCTGGGGAATGGAGTCTGGGCTCACAATTCCCTGCATATTCCTCTGCTGCTGGGGGACAGGACCAACTGTCTCTGCCCCCTGTAACTCAGCCTGCCGCTGGGGAATGGAGTCTGGGCTCCCAATTCCCTGCATATTCCTCTGCTGCTGGGGGACAGGACCAACTGTCTCTGCCCCCTGTAACTCATTTTCTCGCTGGAGAGCAGGTGTCCATACCCCCAAACTCCACAGTTGGCGCTCAAAGGCTCGTGCCGCTTCGTTCTCAGTAGCCAATTTTCGGATGATTCGACTGACTACCTCCTGTGCAGGGTCTGGACCATATCGGACTAGCCACCTCTTTACCTCTGGAACGAAATCAGCGCCCTCATAGCGATGGATCAGGTTGAGGTGCTCTTCACAGGATTCTGACCAGTGTCTTGTCAGCTCCATGCTGCTGTAGGTAGGGACGCTGCACAGTGGCTAGCGTTGCCCTCAATAACTCTCCTACGATACCAGTGCTGCTCCTTGCGCTAGGACGCCATCCCACCGCTGCCGCCAAATGTTACGGTTGCCTCCAGGCTTGCTGGAAGTTGGACCATAGAAAAGGATGCTCCTAGCGCTCCCCTACAAACATGAGTCAAATCTGCAAGTTAGAGGGTCAAAATAGGTCTGATGTGCTGGAGCACACAGCCTGCTTTTTTTTGAGGTTACATGCAAACAGGACACTCTCAGGGGGAGTCATAAAATCCCCCATCACACATTTGATATTAGATAGAGAGACACTCCCTTTGACAGGCCACAACATTACTTCAGCAGATAACAAGTTACACACAATAAAACAATGCAGTCCACCTTATCACTAGCAGTCTGATTAGACAATGGTAAGGTTTATCACTAAACCTAATTAGAGCTGATCCCAGCAAACTTGTATTTAGAATTGAACAAAATTAACTCTTAATGGCACACAATGAAACTGAACCAAGTGGGAGAAAGCCAGGGATAAGTCATTTCACAGGTCTGGGGACATAGTCTTAAAGGGGCATTGTTCACCAAAGTCACAATATGTCCCCAGACGGTTCTTAAAGGGCCATACACACCCAATAAAAGTTAATATACTCTCAGGGGCACAATCTTCCAGGGGCCATAGTCATGAGGAAGGAGGCTGGCAAATAGGCTTCTCCAAAATCCAGGGAAGCAGGGCAATTTTCCATTTAAAGGGCCAGTTACAAATAGCAGTTTGTAACAAAAACCTAACACTAACCCCTTGAAGATCACCCTGCCTTGAGAAGTCTTCACCCAACTGGGGGTAAAGTCCTCAACGAAGCCAGATGAAGTGGTCCTCCAGATGGGCAGAAGTCTTCATCCAAGCCGGGAAAAAGAGGTCCTCCAGACAGGCACAATTCTTCATCCAGATGGAATTTTCTATCTTTATCCATCCGGCGCGGAGTGACTCCATCTTCAAGACATCCGACGCGGAGCATCCTCTTCAAACGACGTCCAACTGAAGAATGAAGGTTCCTTTAAATGACGTCATCCAAGATGGCGTCCCTTGAATTCTGATTGGCTGATAGAATTCTATCAGCCAATCAGAATTAAGGTAGGAAAAATCCTATTGGCTGATGCAATCAGCCAATAGGATTGAGCTCGCATTCTATTGACTGATTGGAACAGCCAATAGAATGCAAGCTCAATCAGCCAATAGGATTTTTCCTACCTTAATTCCGATTGGCTGATAGAATTATATCAGCCAATCGGAATTCAAGGGACACCATCTTGGATGACGTCATTTAAAGGAACCTTCATTCTTCATTTGGATATCGTTTGAAGAGGATGCTCCTCGTCGGATGTCTTGAAGATGGAGCCGCTGGAGCCGGATGGATGAAGATAGAAGATGCCGCCTGGATTAAGACTTCTGCCCATCTGGAGGACCTCTTCTTCCCGGCTTGGATGAAGACTTCTGCCCATCTGGAGGACCACTTCGCCCGGCTTCATTGAGGACTTCGGCCCGGTTGGGTGAAGACTTCTCAAGGTAGGGTGATCTTCAAGGGGTTAGTGTTAGGTTTTATTAAGGGGGTATTGGGTGGGTTTTAGAGTAGGGTTGGGTGTGTGGGTGGTGGCTTTTAATGTTGGGGGGGTATTGTACTTTTTTTTACAGGTAAAAGAGCTGATGACTTTGGGGCAATGCCCCGTAAAAGGCCCTTTTAAGGGCTATTTGTAATTTAGTATAGGGTAGGGCTTTTTTTTATTATTTTGGGGGGCTTTTTTATTTTATTAGGGGGATTAGATTAGGTGTAATTAGTTTAAAAAACTTGTAATTATTTTATTATTTTCTGTAATTTAGTGCTTGTTTTTTTTCGTACTTTAGATAATTTTTTTTAATTGTATTTAGTTTAGGGAATTAATTTAATTATAGTGTTAGGTGTAATTGTAACTTAGGTTAGGTTTTATTTTACAGGTAAAGTTGTCTTTATTTTAACTAGGTAGTTAATAAATAGTTAATAACTATTTAATAACTATTGTACCTAGTTAAAATAAATACAAAGTTGCCTGTAAAATAAAAATAAACCCTAAGCTAGCTGCAATGTAATTATTAGTTATATTGGAGCTATCTTAGGGTTTATTTTACAGGTAAGTATTTAGTTTTAAATAGGAATAATTTATTTAATGATAGTAATATTTATTTAGATTTATTTAAATTATATTTAAGTTAGGTGGTGTTAGGGTTAGACTTAGGTTTAGGGGTTAATAAATTTAATATAGTGGCGGTGGTGTAAGGGGGCAGATTAGGAGTTAATAAATATAATGTAGGTGGCGGTGGTGTAGGGGGCGGAAGATTAGAGGTTAATAAGTATAATGTAGGTGGCGGTGGGCTCCGGGAGCAGTGGTTTAGGGGTTAATTTGTTTATTTAGTTGCGGCGGGGTCTGGGAGCAGCGGGATAGGGGTTAATAACTTTTATTTAGGTGTCGGCGGTGTCGGGCGGCAGATTAGGGGTTAATAAGTATAATGTAGTTGGCGGCGGTGTAGGGGGGCAGATTAGGGGTGTTTAGACTCGGGGTACATGTTAGGGTGTTAGGTGTACACGTTCCCATAGGAATCAATGGGGTATAGGGCAGCAGCGAACATAAGCTCTCGCTGCTTTCCGACTCCCATTGATTCCTATGGCATCCGCCGCCTCCGAAGCGGATTGAAAACCAGGTACGCTGGGCCGGAATAGTGCCGAGCGTACCTGGCAGATATTTGATAACTTCCAAAAGTAGTCAGATTGTGCCGAACTTGCGTTCAGAATATCTGTAGTGACGTAAGCATCGATCTGTGTCGGACTGAGTCCGGCGGATCGTATGTTACGTCACTAAATTCTACTCTTTTTTTTAGAGTTTCATAACTATGGCGAATCAGGCTCGCCACAAATACGCTGCGGAATTCCAGCGTATTTTCAGTTGACGGCTTGATAAATACATGCCCTTGTCTCAAAAAGGATTAAATGAAAAGCTGGAATTTGCATCCTTTTTAGGCTTACTCTTTAAGCAATCCAAAATATACTCTTCCCACATTTCTTTTGTAAATATAACTCTTTTAACCTAACTTTAATGGAATCTCATTTGTCTAATTCACACTATACATAAATTAAACTTCTATAGAAGCTTAGAAGCATTTACCGTACTAATATGACCAAACTGAATCTGATGTATATGTATACATAAAAGATAATTTTGAATATGAGGGTATTATTAAACTCAATAACTTTATCGTGATAATAATTACCCCTAATCATATCACTTAATTCAGTGTTTTGTTTGTGTGTGTTTTTATAAGAAAATTCTTTATCATTGTTATAGAGATGTTTTAGCATAAGATTTGTTTGTCATTTAGGGAACACGATAATGCCTTATTAAATATACTAGCATATGTTTTCAACATATCGTTACTATATACTTAAAGGGACGCTCAGGTCAAATAAAATTTTCATGATTCAGATACAGCATGTAATTTGAAACAACTTTCCAATTAACTTCCATTAAAAAAAAATGTGCACAGTCTTTTATATTTACACTTTTTGAATCGCTATCTCCTACTGAGCATGTGCAAGAATTCAGACTATACGTATATGCATTTGTGATTGGCTGATGGCTGTCACATGGTACAGGGGGAGTGGAAATATACATAACTTTGAAATTTGTTATTAAAAAATCTACTACTCATTTGAAATTCAGAGTAAATGCTATTGTATTGTCTTGTTATCTTGCATTTGTTGATTATGCAAATCTACTGCTTTTACTGGTCCTTTAACAACAATCCAAGTCAGTAAAAACATATGCACGGACTAATAGAAGTGCAAAATCCATTAACCAATATGGATTAGACTTGATGACGCGATACATCCAAAAGAAGGCACGTTTTCCTAGATGACGTCAGCACCCGGAATAAGCTCCATGCTGCAATACATGAAGGAGTGAAACGAGCGATATGACTCGTTGGTGCTTAGCAGCATTTACCTACATGGGATCCCCCCATGCACAGGATGACCCCGAAAGGCAGCATGTTAATACAGCAACAGCGTTAGGAGGAGCACTTGCATATGGGAGACAGGTACTGTTTACTATGACCGGTTTTGTTGGAGGACGCTTCAACGGTGGTCATACATGTTGATACGCATAAATAAGGCTCCTCTTTTCTATGCGTGTTATATACCTTCAGTGTGGGGATGATGCCTGTCTTTTCTGGCTTCCTGGCACCTTTGGGACTGTGAATTATCCAACGAACATCTTATTGCCTTAATAACTTTGGTTTACCAATATAGAGTCACATATATATTTGTAATTGGAGGATCTGACTTTATTTCATTGACCTCTTTGGTGCACCTGACCTTGTTTAAGCCGGTTTCTTTAGCTTGATACTAAGGGATCCCTAGTATCTGTGTGTTATTTTATTAGGATATTAAAGTGTGTTTTGTATTTTTGGCATATCCGGTCTCTTCTGATATTTGTGCAGTTATGCTGTTTTCCCCTAGACTTTTAGGGACTTCTAATGGAAGTACCTACTTCCTTTCTCTTGTTTTGTATATAATTTATTCTAGGATGCACCTGCCCTACACAATATATACATAATATTTAAAGAATAGCTCACCTTCTATACCATATTTACTAGATAAGCTGGTAACACAAGTAACAGAGGCAAGTTGTATATAGTTTTTATACACCAGGGATGAGTATAGTAGATATACTACATAAGCTGGTTACACCAGTAACAGGGGCTAGTTGTATATAGTTTGTATACACCAGGCATGAATATAGTAGATATACTACATAAGCTGGTTACACAAGTAACAGGGGCTAGTTGTATATAGTTTGTATACACCAGGGATGAGTACAGTAGTTATACTACATAAGCTGGTTACACAAGTAACAGGGGCTAGTTGGATATAGTTTGTATACACCAGGGATGAGTATAGTAGATATATTACATAAGATGGTTACACCAGTAACAGGGGCTAGTTGTATATAGTTTGTATACACCAGGGATGAATATAGTAGAAATATTACATAAGCTGGTTACACAAGTAACAGGGGCTAGTTGGATATAGTTTGTATACACCAGGGATGAGTATAGTAGATATACTAGATATGCTGGTTACACCAGTAACAGGGGCTAGTTGGATATAGTTTGTATACACCAGGGATGAGTACAGTAGTTATACTACATACACTGGTTACACAAGTAACAGGGGATAGTTGGATATAGTTTGCATACACCAGGGATGAGTACAGTAGATATACTACATAAGCTGGTTACACCAGTAACAGTGGCTAGTTGGGTATAGTTTGTATACACCAGTGATGAGTACAGTAGATATACTACATAAGCTGGTTACACCAGTAACAGTGGCTAGTTGGGTATAGTTTGTATACACCAGGGATGAGTACAGTAGATATACTACATAAGCTGGTTACACAAGTAACAGAGGCTAGTTGGATATAGTTTGTATACACCAGGGATGAGTACAGTAGATATACTACATAAGCTGGTTACACCAGTAACAGTGGCTAGTTGGGTATAGTTTGTATACACCAGTGATGAATACAGTATATATAATACATAAGCTGGTTACACAAGTAACAGGGGATAGTTGGATATAGTTTGCATACACCAGGGATGAGTACAGTAGATATACTACATAAGCTGGTTACACCAGTAACAGAGGCTAGTTGGATATAGTTTGTATAAACCAGGGATGAGTACAGTAAATATACTACATAAGCTGGTTACACCATTAACAGGGGCTAGTTGGATATAGTTTGTATACACCAGGGATGAGTATAGTAGATATAATACATAAGCTGGTTACAAAAGTAACAGGGGCTAGTTGTATATAGTTTGTATACACCAGGGATGAGTATAGTAGATATACTATATAAGCTGGTTACACCAGTTACAGGGGCTAGTTGGGTATAGTTTGTATACACCAGTGATGAATACAGTATATATAATACATAAGCTAGTTACACCAGTAACAGAGGCTAGTTGTATATAGTTTGTATATAACAGGGATGAGTACAGTAGTTATACTACATAAGCTGGTTACACCAGTAACAGGTGCTAGTTGGGAAGTTTGTATACACCAGTGATGAGTACAGTAGATATAATACATAAGCTGGTTACACCAGTAACAGGTGCTAGTTGGGTATAGTTTGTATACACCAGGGATGAGTACAGTAGATATAATACATAAGCTGGCTACAACAGTTACAGGGGCTAGTTGGGTATAGTTTGTATACACCAGTGATGAATACAGTATATATAATACATAAGCTGGTTACACAAGTAACAGGTGCTAGTTGGGTATAGTTTGTATACACCAGGGATGAGTACAGTATATATACTACATAAGCTAGTTACACAAGTAACAGGGGCTAGTTGGGTATAGTTTGTATATACCAGTGATGAGTACAGTAGATATACTACATAAGCTGGTTACAACAGTAACAGGGGCTAGTTGGGTATAGTTTGTATATACCAGGGTTTAGTACAGTAGATATACTACATAAGCTGGTTACATCAGTAACAGGTGCTAGTTGGGTATAGTTTGTATACACCAGTGATGAGTACAGTATATATAATACATAAGCTAGTTACACCATTAACAGGGGCTAGTTGTATATAGTTTGTATACACCAGTGATGAGTACAGTAGATATACTACATAAGCTGGTTATACCAGTAACAGGTGCTAGTTGGGTATAGTTTGTATACACCAGGGATGAGTACAGTAGATATAATACATAAGCTGGCTACAACAGTTACAGGGGCTAGTTGGGTATAGTTTGTATACACCAGTGATGAGTACAGTAGTTATACTACATAAGCTGGTTACAACAGTAACAGGTGCTAGTTGGGTATAGTTTGTATACACCAGGGATGAGTACAGTAGATTATAGATATACTACATAAGCTGGTTACAACAGTAACAGGTGCTAGTTGGGTAGTTTGTATACACCAGTGATGAGTACAGTAGATATACTACATAAGCTGGTTACACCAGTAACAGGTGCTAGTTGGGTAGTTTGTATACACCAGGGATGAGTACAGTAGATATAATACATAAGCTGGCTACACCAGTAACAGGTGCTAGTTGGGTATAGTTTGTATACACCAGGGATGAGTACAGTAGATATAATACATAAGCTGGTTACACCAGAAACAGGTGCTAGTTGGGTATAGTTTGTATACACCAGGAATGAGTACAGTAGATATACTACATAAACTGGTTACACCAGTAACAGAGGCTAGTTGTATATAGTTTGTATATAACAGGGATGAGTACAGTAGATATAATACATAAGCTGGCTACAACAGTAACAGAGGCTAGTTGTATATAGTTTGTATATAACAGGGATGAGTATAGTAGATATACTAGATAAGCTGGTTACACAAGTAACAGGGGCTAGTTGTATATAGTTTATCTACTGTACTCATCCCTGGTGTATACAAACTATATACAACTAGCCCCTGTTACTTGTGTAACCAGCTTATCTAGTATATCTACTATACTCATCCCTGTTATATACAAACTATATACAACTAGCCTCTGTTACTGGTGTAACCAGCTTATGTATTATATCTACTGTACTCATCCCTGGTGTATACAAACTACATAAGCTGGTTACACCAGTAACAGGTGCTAGTTGTATATAGTTTGTATACACCAGGGATGAGTACAGTAGATATACTACATAAGCTGGTTATACCAGTAACAGGTGCTAGTTGGGTATAGTTTGTATACACCAGGGATGAGTACAGTAGATATACTACATAAGCTGGTTACACCAGTAACAGAGGCTAGTTGGATATAGTTTGTATACACCAGGGATGAGGACAGTAAATATACTACATAAGCTGATTACACCAGTAACAGGTGCTAGTTGGGTATAGTTTGTATACAGCAGTGATGAGTACAGTAGATTTAGTACATAAGCTGGTTACACCAGTAACAGGTGCTAGTTGGGTATAGTTTGTATACACCAGTGATAAGTACAGTAGATATAATACATAAGCTGGTTACACAAGTAACAGGGGCTAGTTGGGTATAGTTTGTATACACCAGTGATGAGTACAGTAGATAAACTACATAAGCTGGTTACACCAGTAACAGGGGCTAGTTGTATATAGTTTGTATATAACAGGGATGAGTACAGTAGATAAACTACATAAGCTGGTTACACCAGTAACAGGTGCTAGTTGGGTATAGTTTGTATACACCAGTGATGAGTACAGTAGATATAATACATAAGCTGGTTACACCAGTAACAGGTGCTAGTTGGGTATAGTTTGTATACACCAGTGATGAGTACAGTAGATATAATACATAAGCTGGTTACACCAGTAACAGGTGCTAGTTGGGTATAGTTTGTATACACCAGGGATGAGTACAGTAGATATACTACATAAGCTGGTTACATCAGTAACATGGGTTAGTTGGGTATAGTTTGTATACACCAGTGATGAGTACAGTAGATAAACTACATAAGCTGGTTACACCAGTAACAGGTGCTAGTTGGGTATAGTTTGTATACACCAGTGATGAGTACAGTAGATGTACTACATAAGCTGGTTACACAAGTAACGGGGGCTAGTTGGGTATAGTTTGTATACACCAGTGATGAGTACAGTAGATAAACTACATAAGCTGGTTACACCAGTAACAGGTGCTAGTTGGGTATAGTTTGTATACACCAGTGATGAGTACAGTAGATAAACTACATAAGCTGGTTACACCAGTAACAGGGGCTAGTTGGGTATAGTTTGTATACACCAGTGATGAATACAGTATATATAATAAATAAGCTAGTTACACCAGTAACAGAGGCTAGTTGTATATAGTTTGTATACACCAGGGATGAGTACAGTAGATAAACTACATAAGCTGGTTACACCAGTAACAGGTGCTAGTTGGGTATAGTTTGTATACACCAGTGATGAGTACAGTAGATAAACTACATAAGCTGGTTACACCAGTAACAGGTGCTAGTTGGGTATAGTTTGTATACACCAGTGATGAGTACAGTAGATAAACTACATAAGCTGGTTACACCAGTAACAGGTGCTAGTTGGGTATAGTTTGTATACACCAGTGATGAGTACAGTAGATAAACTACATAAGCTGGTTACACCAGTAACAGGTGCTAGTTGGGTATAGTTTGTATACACCAGTGATGAGTACAGTAGATAAACTACATAAGCTGGTTACACCAGTAACAGGTGCTAGTTGGGTATAGTTTGTATACACCAGTGATGAGTACAGTAGATAAACTACATAAGCTGGTTACACCAGTAACAGGTGCTAGTTGGGTATAGTTTGTATACACCAGTGATGAGTACAGTAGATAAACTACATAAGCTGGTTACACCAGTAACAGGTGCTAGTTGGGTATAGTTTGTATACACCAGTGATGAGTACAGTAGATAAACTACATAAGCTGGTTACACCAGTAACAGGTGCTAGTTGGGTATAGTTTGTATACACCAGTGATGAGTACAGTAGATAAACTACATAAGCTGGTTACACCAGTAACAGGTGCTATTTGGGTATAGTTTGTATACACCAGTGATGAGTACATTAGATAAACTACATAAGCTGGTTACACAAGTAACAGGGGCTAGTTGGGTATAGTTTGTATACACCAGTGATGAGTACAGTAGATAAACTACATAAGCTGGTTACACCAGTAACAGGTGCTAGTTGGGTATAGTTTGTATACACCAGGGATGAGTACAGTAGATAAACTACATAAGCTGGTTACATCAGTAACAGGTGCTAGTTGGGTATAGTTTGTATACACCAGTGATGAGTACAGTAGATAAACTACATAAGCTGGTTACACCAGTAACAGGTGCTAGTTGGGTATAGTTTGTATACACCAGGGATGAGTACAGTAGATAAACTACATAAGCTGGTTACATCAGTAACAGGTGCTAGTTGGGTATAGTTTGTATACACCAGTGATGAGTACAGTAGATAAACTACATAAGCTGGTTACACCAGTAACAGGTGCTAGTTGGGTAGTTTGTATACACCAGTGATGAGTACAGTAGATATACTACATAAGCTGGTTACATCAGTAACAGGTGCTAGTTGGGTAGTTTGTATACACCAGTGATGAGTACAGTAGATAAACTACATAAGCTGGTTACACCAGTAACAGGTGCTAGTTGGGTATAGTTTGTATACACCAGGAATGAGTACAGTAGATAAACTACATAAGCTGGTTACACCAGTAACAGGTGCTAGTTGGGTAGTTTGTATATACCAGTGATGAGTACAGTAGATATAGTACATAAGCTGGTTACACCAGTAACAGGTGCTAGTTGGGTAGTTTGTATATACCAGTGATGAGTACAGTAGATATAGTACATAAGCTGGTTACACCAGTAACAGGTGCTAGTTGGGTATAGTTTGTATACACCAGTGATGAGTACAGTAGATAAACTACATAAGCTGGTTACACCAGTAACAGGTGCTAGTTGGGTATAGTTTGTATACACCAGTGATGAGTACAGTAGATAAACTACATAAGCTGGTTACACCAGTAACAGGTGCTAGTTGGGTATAGTTTGTATACACCAGTGATGAGTACAGTAGATAAACTACATAAGCTGGTTACACCAGTAACAGGTGCTAGTTGGGTATAGTTTGTATAGACCAGTGATGAGTACAGTAGATAAACTACATAAGCTGGTTACACCAGTAACAGGTGCTAGTTGGGTATAGTTTGTATACACCAGTGATGAGTACAGTAGATAAACTACATAAGCTGGTTACACCAGTAACAGGTGCTAGTTGGGTATAGTTTGTATACACCAGGGATGAGTACAGTAGATAAACTACATAAGCTGGTTACATCAGTAACAGGTGCTAGTTGGGTATAGTTTGTATACACCAGTGATGAGTACAGTAGATAAACTACATAAGCTGGTTACACCAGTAACAGGTGCTAGTTGGGTATAGTTTGTATACACCAGGGATGAGTACAGTAGATAAACTACATAAGCTGGTTACATCAGTAACAGGTGCTAGTTGGGTATAGTTTGTATACACCAGTGATGAGTACAGTAGATAAACTACATAAGCTGCTTACACCAGTAACAGGTGCTAGTTGGGTAGTTTGTATACACCAGTGATGAGTACAGTAGATATACTACATAAGCTGGTTACATCAGTAACAGGTGCTAGTTGGGTAGTTTGTATACACCAGTGATGAGTACAGTAGATAAACTACATAAGCTGGTTACACCAGTAACAGGTGCTAGTTGGGTATAGTTTGTATACACCAGGAATGAGTACAGTAGATATACTACATAAGCTGGTTACATCAGTAACAGGTGCTAGTTGGGTAGTTTGTATACACCAGTGATGAGTACAGTAGATAAACTACATAAGCTGGTTACACCAGTAACAGGTGCTAGTTGGGTAGTTTGTATACACCAGTGATGAGTACAGTAGATATAGTACATAAGCTGGTTACACCAGTAACAGGGGCTAGTTGGGTATAGTTTGTATACACCAGGGATGAGTATAGTAGATATACTACATAAGCTGGTTACATCAGTAACAGGTGCTAGTTGGGTATAGTTTGTATACACCAGTGATGAGTACAGTAGATAAACTACATAAGCTGGTTACACCAGTAACAGGTGCTAGTTGGGTATAGTTTGTATACACCAGTGATGAGTACAGTAGATATACTACATAAGCTGGTTACACCAGTAACAGGTGCTAGTTGGGTAGTTTGTATACACCAGTGATGAGTACAGTAGATATACTACATAAGCTGGTTACACCAGTAACAGGTGCTAGTTGGGTATAGTTTGTATACACCATTAATGAGTACAGTAGATATAGTACATAAGCTGGTTACACCAGTAACAGGTGCTAGTTGGATATAGTTTGTATACACCAGTGATGAGTACAGTAGATATAGTACATAAGCTGGTTACACCAGTAACAGGTGCTAGTTGGGTATAGTTTGTATACACCATTAATGAGTACAGTAGATATAGTACATAAGCTGGTTACACCAGTAACAGGTTCTAGTTGGATATAGTTTGTATACACCAGTGATGAGTACAGTAGATATAATACATAAGCTGGTTACACCAGTAACAGGGGCTAGTTGTATATAGTTTGTATACACCAGTGATGAGTACAGTAGATATACTACATAAGCTGGTTACACAAGTAACAGGTGCTAGTTGTATATAGTTTGTATACACCAGTGATGAGTACAGTAGATATAATACATAAGCTGGTTACACCAGTAACAGGGGCTAGTTGTATATAGTTTGTATACACCAGTGATGAGTACAGTAGATATACTACATAAGCTGGTTACACAAGTAACAGGTGCTAGTTGTATATAGTTTGTATACACCAGGGATGAGTACAGTAGATATACTACATAAGCTGGTTACACAAGTAACAGGGGCTAGTTGTATATAGTTTGTATACACCAGTGATGAGTACAGTAGATATAATACATAAGCTGGTTACACAAGTAACAGGTGCTAGTTGGGTATAGTTTGTATACACCATTAATGAGTACAGTAGATATAATACATAAGCTGGTAACACAAGTAACAGGGGCTAGTTGGGTATAGTTTGTATACACCAGGGATGAGTACAGTAGATATACTACATAAGCTGGTTACACCAGTAACAGGTGCTAGTTGGGTAGTTTGTATACACCAGGGATGAGTACAGTAGATATAATACATAAGCTGGTTACACCTGTAACAGGGGCTAGTTGTATATAGTTTGTATACACCAGTGATGAGTACAGTAGATATACTACATAAGCTGGTTACACAAGTATCAGGTGCTAGTTGTATATAGTTTGTATACACCAGTGATGAGTACAGTAGATATAATACATAAGCTGGTTACACCAGTAACAGGGGCTAGTTGTATATAGTTTGTATACACCAGTGATGAGTACAGTAGATATACTACATAAGCTGGTTACACAAGTAACAGGTGCTAGTTGTATATAGTTTGTATACACCAGGGATGAGTACAGTAGATATACTACATAAGCTGGTTACACAAGTAACAGGGGCTAGTTGTATATAGTTTGTATACACCAGTGATGAGTACAGTAGATATAATACATAAGCTGGTTACACAAGTAACAGGGGCTAGTTGTATATAGTTTGTATACACCAGTGATGAGTACAGTAGATATAATACATAAGCTGGTTACACAAGTAACAGGTGCTAGTTGGGTATAGTTTGTATACACCATTAATGAGTACAGTAGATATAATACATAAGCTGGTAACACAAGTAACAGGGGCTAGTTGGGTATAGTTTGTATACACCAGTGATGAGTACAGTAGATATAATACATAAGCTGGTTACACCAGTAACAGGGGCTAGTTGTATATAGTTTGTATACACCAGGGATGAGTACAGTAGACATACTACATAAGCTGGTTACACAAGTAACAGGGTCTAGTTGTATATAGTTTGTATACACCAGTGATGAGTACAGTAGATATAATACATATGCTGGTTACACAAGTAACAGGTGCTAGTTGGGTATAGTTTGTATACACCATTAATGAGTACAGTAGATATAATACATAAGCTGGTTACACCAGTAACAGGGGCTAGTTGTATATAGTTTGTATACACCAGTGATGAGTACAGTAGATATACTACATAAGCTGGTTACACAAGTAACAGGTGCTAGTTGTATTTTAGTTTGTATACACCAGGGATGAGTACAGTAGATATACTACATAAGCTGGTTACACAAGTAACAGGGGCTAGTTGTATATAGTTTGTATACACCAGTGATGAGTACAGTAGATATAATACATAAGCTGGTTACACAAGTAACAGGTGCTAGTTGGGTATAGTTTGTATACACCAGTGATGAGTACAGTAGATATAATACATAAGCTGGTTACACAAGTAACAGGTGCTAGTTGGGTATAGTTTGTATACACCATTAATGAGTACAGTAGATATAATACATAAGCTGGTAACACAAGTAACAGGGGCTAGTTGGGTATAGTTTGTATACACCAGGGATGAGTACAGTAGATATACTACATAAGCTGGTTACACCAGTAACAGGTGCTAGTTGGATAGTTTGTATACACCAGGGATGAGTACAGTAGATATAATACATAAGCTGTATCAGGGCTATATGGGCATACTTATTGGGTGCATTTGATATAGCTATGACAGATATTTATGGCTGTGAACATTACATTAACCAGATTGTGAGTTATGGGAATAGTTCTCATTATTTGCAGATTTCCTCCAGTTCATAACCTGAGCTGAGCTTTTTTTTGGATGAGATCCACATCCAGATCTTGTGATATCTCATGAATTGGCCCTCACAGAGTGAGCTTTAACCGCTTGATGGCCACACTAGACTGCAACACAAATATTACACAAATGTCTTTGAGTCTCACTACTGGTATAACATTCCCCAAACTTACACCCATGTGTCTGTCACTGGTCAGCAAGGGACATACTGGGCCACCAGCAGAACTGATAAAACTTACAAATACACAGTGATTGCTTTTAGTTTTCAATGAGCACAAGTTTCTGACCCAAGGGAAACACCATGCTTTGTTTGATACATGGTAACACTGTAACATAACATGATTTTCAGTGATACATGGTTACAGTGTAATATAACACGGTGATCAGTGTGATACAGGGTTAACAGTGTAACATAACATGATTTTCAGTGATACATGGTTACAGTGTAACATAACATGATGATCAGTGTGATACAGGGTTAACAGTGTAACATAACATGATGATCAGTGTGATACAGGGTTAA
Source organism: Bombina bombina (assembly GCF_027579735.1). NCBI lineage: Eukaryota > Metazoa > Chordata > Amphibia > Anura > Bombinatoridae > Bombina > Bombina bombina. The sequence continues at coordinate 35,639,805 of NC_069505.1, forward strand.
CAGTGTAACATAACATGATGATCAGTGTGATACATGGTTACAGTGTAATATAACATGATGTGCAGTGTGATACAGGGTTACACTGTAATATAACATGATGGTCAGTGATACATGGTAACTTTGTAACATAACATGATGATCAGTGTGATACATGGTTACAGTGTAACATAACATGATGATCAGTGTGATACATGGTTTCACTGTAACATAACATGATGATCAGTGTGATACATGGTTACACTGTAACACAACATGATGATCAGTGGGATACAGGGTTACCCTGTAACATAACATGATGGCCAGTGTGATACATGGTTTCACTGTAACATAACACAATGATCAGTGGGATACAGGGTTACACTGTTACACAACACAATGATCAGTGGGATACAGGGTTACACTGTAACATAACACGATGATCAGTGGGATACATGGTTTCACTGTAACATAACACAATGATCAGTGGAATTCATGGTTTCACTGTAACATAACATGATGATCAGTGTGATACATGGTTACACAGTAACATAACACAATGGCCAGTGGGATACAGGGTTACACTGTAACATAACACAATGGCCAGTGGGATACATGGTTTCACTGTAACATAACACAATGATCAGTGGGATACAGGGTTACACTGTAACATAACACGATGATCAGTGGGATACATGGTTTCACTGTAACATACTATGATGATCAGTGTGATACAGGGTTACATTGTAACATACCATGATGATCAGTGTGATACAGGGTTACAGTGTAACATATCATAATGATCAGTGTGATACAGGTTTACAGTGTAACATACCATGATGATCAGTGTGATACAGGGTTACAGTGTAACATACCATAATGATCAGTGTGATACAGGGTTACAGTGTAACATACCATGATGATCAGTGTGATACAGGGTTACAGTTTAACTTACCATGATGATCAGTGTGCTTGGTGTGATACATGGTAACAATGTGTTTTGTAATTTCATGACAGCCCAGTGACACACCACTAGAAAACCCTCAAGTATGTTTACCTTCTTCCCTTTGCTGTAGCCAATCAGAGGTTAGATATAAATAAGTGTGTGCCCTGCTGTAAGTAGTCACTGTGTAGCACTTAGCAGGATTAGTTTAACTCAAGCATACTTCTTTAATGCGTGAAACTGTCACCTGTGTGTGCTGTACATTGTCACCTCTTGGTATCTTCTGTACACGAATACAAAAATGTAGCTCTACTCCAGATTTATAAAAGAAAATGTAGCTGTACTCCAGAGGCGAGATTACATATGCTACGTCGCCAGTTTTTAGTCGGGTATTGCTATCACATATACGGAGCCGCATATAAATGCGTTGGGTATATTTCACCTGTCGCCCGCTAATTTTATCCCCATAAACTAACATAGAACCGCATCATAAATCGGTATCATATATTCAGCGCAAGGACCTACGCGGCGAAAATTGAAAATGAGAAATTTTACTCCATTTTAACCTCACCACACATAGGCAGGTGCAGCAAGCCTTGCGCTGAATATATAAATACCGTAACCCCCTGGAAGTTCTAACACCTAACGCATGCGTAATATCTACCTGTCAACCGTCATACCCCACCGCAATAACTAAATAGAATCTATTAACCCCTAATCGGCCAACCCCCACATCGCAAAATATGTAATTTACCTATTAACCCCTAAACTGACAACCCCCCACAACGCAATATCTATACTCTAATCGCATTTGTAAGGCGTCCGTCGCCAGTTAAGCTGCATCCAGGTGGATTCTGAAAACCGCAGGTGGATTCTTTCACCACCCTGCCAATTTCGGAATCCACCTGGATGCAGCGTAGGCAAACTAAGCCTTAAAAAAAAAAAAAAACACATAACCTGCCCGCATGAAACAACGAAAAAAACTTAACCGCCCGCAAGAAATAAAAAAAACCTAACCGCCTGCATGAAGTACAACAAAAAACACCAAACCGCATTAACCTATTAACCCCTAAATCGACAAACCCCGACATCGCAATAAACCTTATTAACCTATTAACTCCTAAACTGCCAACCCCCCACATCGCAATAAACCTTATTAAACTATTAACCCCTAAACCAACAAACCTCCACATCGCAATAAACCTAATTAACCTATTAACTCCTAAACCGCCAATCCCCCACAACGCAAATAACTAATTTAATTACTAAACCTCCTAACCGAACACCCACTAAATTAAAACCAACACTAAATTACACTTAAATAAAACCTAACATTAAATTACAAAAAAATAATCTAAACTTACAAAAAATAAAAAACTCTAAAATTACAGAAAAAAATTAAACAAAATGATCAAAAATTAAAAGAAATAATGCTAATCCCTATCGCCTAGATTTAGAGTTCTGCGGTATCCGTCAAAAGCAGCGTTAAGGGGTCCTAACGCTGCTTTTGGCCGCCCGCTGGTATTTAGAGTCGTGTAGGTAAAGGTCTAACGCTCACTTTCAAGCCGCGACTTTTCCATACCGCAGATCCCCTTACGCCAATTGCGTATCCTATCTTTCCAATGGGATCTTACTAACGCCGGTATTTAGAGTCTTGGCTGAAGTGAGCATTACAACTCTACCGACAAGACTCCAGTCGCAGAAAAAAGTCAGGAGTTAAGAGCTTTCTGGGCTAACGCCGGTTTATAAAGCTCTTAACTACAGTGCTCTAAAGTACACTAACACCCATAAACTACCTATGTACCCCTAAATTGAGGTCCCCCCACATCGCCGCCACTATAATACATTTTTTTAACCTCTAATCTACCGACCGCACACCACCGCCACCTACATTATCCCTATGAACCCCTAATCTGCTGCCCCTAACATCACCGATACCTATATTATATTTATTAACCCCTAATCTGCCCCCCCAACGTCGCCGCTACTTTACCTACACTTATTAACCCCTAATCTGCTGACCGGACCTTGCCGCTACTCTAATAACGTTATTAACCCCTAAACCGCCGCACTCCCGCCTCGCAAACCCTATAATAAATAGTATTAACCCCTAATCTGCCTTCCCTAACATCGCCGCCACCTAACTTTAAGTATTAACCCCTAATCTGCCAAACGGACTTGATCGGAACAGCTAATAGAATGCAAGCTCAATCTGATTGGCTGATTGGATCAGATTTTTCCTACCTTAATTCCGATTGGCTCATAGAATCCTATCAGCCAATCGGAATTCAAGGGACGCCATCTTGGATGATGTCACTTAAAGGAACCTTCATTCGTCGGGTAGTCGTCGGGGAAGGAGGATGTTCCGCGCCGGAGGTCTTGAAGATGGAGCCGCTCCTCGTCGGATGGATGAAGATAGAAGATGCCGCTTGGATGAAGATGTCTGCCGGTCCGGATGTCCTCTTCTGCCCGGATAGGATGAAGACTTCTGCCGGTCTGGATGTCCTCTTCTGCCCCATCGGATGAAGACTTCGGCCCGGTTGGGTGAAGACGACTCAAGGTAGGGAGATCTTCAGGGGGTAGTGTTTGGTTTATTTAAGGGGGTTTGGGTTAGAGTAGGGGTATGTGGGTGGTGGGTTGTAATGTTGGGGGGTGGTATTGTGTTTTTTTTTACAGGCAAAAGAGCTGATTACTTTGGGGCATGCCCCGCAAAAAGCCCTTTTAAGGGCTGGTAATAGAGCTGTTAACTTTTGTAATTTAGATTAGGGTAGGGATTTTTTTATTTTGGGGGGCTTTGTTATTTTATTAGGGGGCTTAGAGTAGGTGTAATTAGCTTAAAATTCTTGTAATCTTTTTTTATTTTTTGTAATTTAGTGTTTGATTTTTTTGTAATTTAGTTTAGTTTATTTAATTGTAGGTAATTGTAGGTAATTTATTTATTTTATTTAATTATAGTGTAGTGTTAGGTTTAATTGTAACTTAGGTTAGGATTTATTTTACAGGTAATTTTTTAATTATTTTAACTAGGTAGCTATTAAATAGTAAATGACTATTTAATATCTATTGTACCAAGTTTAAATAAATACAAAGTTGCCTGTAAAATAAAAATAAATCCTAAAATAGCTACAATATAATTATTTGTTATTGTAGCTATATTAGGGTTTATTTTACAGGTAAGTATTTAGCTTTAAATAGGAATACTTTAGTTAATAAGATTTAATTTATTTTGTTAGATTAAAATTATATTTAGGGGGTGTTAGGGTTATGGTTAGATTTAGCTTTAGGGGTTAAAACATTTATTAGAGTAGCTGCGAGGTCCGGTCGGCAGATTAGGGGTTAATAAGTGTAGGTAAGGTAGCGGCGACGTTGGGGGGGCAGATTAGGGGTTAATAAATATAATATAGGTGTCGGCGATGTTAGGGGCAGCAGATTAGGGGTACACAGGTATAATGTAGGTTGCGGCGGTGTCCAGAGCGGCAGATTAGGGGTTAATTGTGTAATGCAGGTGTCAGCGATAGCGGGGGCAGAAGATTAGGGGTTAATAAGTGTAAGGTTAGGGGTGTTTAGACTTTTGGTTCATGTTAGGGTGTTAGGTGCAGACTTAGAGAGTGTTTCCCCATGGGGCTGCGTTAGGAGCTTAACGCTGCTTTTTTTCAGCTCAAACTGCCCCATTGTTTCCTATGGGGGAATCGTGCACGAGCACGTTTTTCCAGCTAGCCGCTACCGTAAGCAACGCTGGTATTGAGGGTTGAAGTGGCGGTAAATATGTCTTTACGCTCCCTTTTTGGAGCCTAACGCAGCTCTTCAGAGAACTCTCAATACCAGCGTTGTTTAGAAGCAGCAATAGAATAAAAAGACGCATAGCTAACGCACCCCTTCGGCCGCAAAACTCTAAATCTAGGCATATGAAAATAAAAAAAAAAACCCAAAATAAAAACACCCCCTACCATTTCTTGTATAGCTATCAAGGGTCATAGATGCTATGTATCATGGGAAAAGAACTGTTACTAAAATAGTGGATAACACTCTAGGTTCTATAGTGTATCATATTCCATCATAACATGTGTACAAACTGCAATCTGTTGTGTTTTGGTGCAACTAAAACGTAACTTTTATTGCCACTGGATTAACCTTTTAATGCTGTTAGGACATTCTATTTCTTCCTAACTGCGCCGGGCTGTAGCGCCATTAGGACAGAATAGAACATCCTAGCCGTTTGGCTGTCCTGAAGCCAATGGAGCTTCCAGACTGGGATTGCGGTCTGGAGGGCATACCTAGTGTCATCGCGTGCATGATCGCGAGATTTCAATTAACCCTGCTATCAAAGGGTTAAAAATGGGAAAAGCATAAAAATATCCTCTCATGCCTCTGAATAATTATATTTGATTAGTCAGAGTCTCTTATATGTTACAGTACTTGAATCCTCAAATGAGGAATTGCGCATTACATGGGTGGGCGATAAAATGTTTGTAATCGCTTGTACATAGGAGATTTTAATATTCTTTATTAAAGTGAATATAAAGTGAAAGTCAATTTTAAGAAACCTGAATTATGCTATGCATTCACCAAATCTAAAACTATATAGCCACTAATTTTTTTTCTTTATAATCGTGTGTAATTGAAAAATATTTTTCTTTTATTTTTAGTACCGTTTGTTATGTTCCTCCGCCCCTGCTAGCTTCCTGCTTTTGTAGTCTAATACGTAAGATTGGTCCCACTCGCTGTATACGTATCGAGCTGTGCTCGCTCTCGTGCATGCACAATAATACCTTCTCTACTTGTAACTTCGTTCAATCGCTTTTTTCCCTTTTCATTGAAATGAACATGCGGCTATCATGAACGCCCATCTACACATACGGAGGAAATTCTGTTATAGCCGCATGTGCACTTCAACTTGGGGGTGTAGATAGAACGGTTTGAAACGCCACAGGGGAACCAATGAATTAGATTCTATCGGTATTCGTCACCGCAAGGCAAAAAAATGTTTTAATGCGTCTGCCCCCTGCAGACTCTGGGCCAATTAGCTGCCAGCAGGGGGTGTCAATCAACCTGATCGTACTCGATCGGGTTGAATTCCGGCAATGTCTGTCTGCCTGCTCAGAGCAGGCGGGCAGGTTATGGAGCAGCGGTCTTTGTGACCGCTGCTTCATAACTACTGTTTCTGGAGAGCCTGCAGGAGCTTAATAGATAGGCCTCATAGCGATTCGGTATAGTTGACTTTCACTTTAAAGGGGCACTCAAGTCAAAATAACATAATTTATGTAAGAACTTACCTGATAAATTCATTTCTTTCATATTAGCAAGAGTCCATGAGCTAGTGACGTATGGGATATACATTCCTACCAGGAGGGGCAAAGTTTCCCAAACCTCAAAATGCCTATAAATACACCCCTCACCACACCCACAATTCAGTTTAACGAATAGCCAAGAAGTGGGGTGATAAAAAAGTGCGAAAGCATATAAAATAAGGAATTGGAATAATTGTGCTTTATACAAAATCATAACCACCACAAAAAAAGGGCGGGCCTCATGGACTCTTGCTAATATGAAAGAAATGAATTTATCAGGTAAGTTCTTACATAAATTATGTTTTCTTTCATGTAATTGGCAAGAGTCCATGAGCTAGTGACGTATGGGATAATGATTACCCAAGATGTGGATCTTTCCACACAAGAGTCACTAGAGAGGGAGGGATAAAATAAAGACAGCCAATTCCTGCTGAAAATAATCCACACCCAAAATAAAGTTTAACGAAAAACATAAGCACAAGATTCAAACTGAAACCACTGTCTGAAGTACTTTTCTACCAAAGACTGCTTCAGAAGAAGAAAATACATCAAAATGGTAGAATTTAGTAAAAGTATGCAAAGAGGACCAAGTTGCTGCTTTGCAAATCTGATCAACCGAAGCTTCATTCCTAAACGCCCAGGAAGTAGAAACTGACCTAGTAGAATGAGCTGTAATTCTCTGAGGCGGAGTTTTACCCGACTCAACATAGGCAAGATGAATTAAAGATTTCAACCAAGATGCCAAAGAAATGGCAGAAGCTTTCTGACCTTTTCTAGAACCGGAAAAGATAACAAATAGACTAGAAGTCTTTCTGAAAGATTTAGTAGCTTCAACATAATATTTCAAAGCTCTAACAACATCCAAAGAATGCAACGATTTCTCCTTAGAATTCTTAGGATTAGGACATAATGAAGGAACCACAATTTCTCTACTAATGTTGTTGGAATTCACAACTTTAGGTAAAAATTCAAAAGAAGTTCGCAACACCGCCTTATCCTGATGAAAAATCAGAAAAGGAGACTCACAAGAAAGAGCAGATAATTCAGAAACTCTTCTGGCAGAAGAGATAGCCAAAAGGAACAAAACTTTCCAAGAAAGTAATTTAATGTCCAATGAATGCATAGGTTCAAACGGAGGAGCTTGAAGAGCCCCCAGAACCAAATTCAAACTCCAAGGAGGAGAAATTGACTTAATGACAGGTTTTATACGACCCAAAGCTTGTACAAAACAATGAATATCAGGAAGAATAGCAATCTTTCTGTGAAAAAGAACAGAGAGAGCAGAGATTTGTCCTTTCAAGGAACTTGCGGACAAACCTTTATCTAAACCATCCTGAAGAAACTGTAAAATTCTCGGAATTCTGAAAGAATGCCAAGAAAAATGATGAGAAATACACCAAGAAATATAAGTCTTCCAGACTCTATAATATATCTCTCTAGATACAGATTTACGAGCCTGTAACATAGTATTAATCACAGCGTCAGAGAAACCTCTTTGACGAAGAATCAAGCGTTCAATCTCCATACCTTTAAATTTAAGGATTTCAGATCCTGATGGAAAAAAGGACCTTTTGACAGAAGGTCTGGTCTTAACGGAAGAGTCCACGGTTGGCAAGAGGCCATCCGGACAAGATCCGCATACCAAAATCTGTGAGGCCATGCCGGAGCTACCAGCAGAACAAACGAGCATTCCTTCAGAATCTTGGAGATTACTCTTGGAAGAAGAACTAGGGGCGGAAAGATATAGGCAGGATGATACTTCCAAGGAAGTGATAATGCATCCACTGCCTCCGCCTGAGGATCCCGGGATCTGGACAGATACCTGGGAAGTTTCTTGTTTAGATGGGACGCCATCAAATCTATTTCTGGAAGTTCCCACATTTGAACGATCTGAAGAAATACCTCTGGGTGAAGAGACCATTCGCCCGGATGCAACGTTTGGCGACTGAGATAATCCGCTTCCCAATTGTCTACACCTGGGATATGAACCGCAGAGATTAGACAGGAGCTGGATTCCGCCCAAACCAAAATTCGAGATACTTCTTTCATAGCCAGAGGACTGTGAGTTCCTCCTTGATGATTGATGTATGCCACAGTTGTGACATTGTCTGTCTGAAAACAAATGAACGATTCTCTCTTCAGAAGAGGCCAAAACTGAAGAGCTCTGAAAATTGCACGGAGTTCCAAAATATTGATCGGTAATCTCACCTCCTGAGATTCCCAAACTCCTTGTGCCGTCAGAGATCCCCACACAGCTCCCCAACCTGTGAGACTTGCATCTGTTGAAATTACAGTCCAGGTCGGAAGCACAAAAGAAGCCCCCTGAATTAAACGATGGTGATCTGTCCACCATGTTAGAGAGTGTCGAACAATCGGTTTTAAAGATATTAATTGAGATATCTTTGTGTAATCCTTGCACCATTGATTCAGCATATAAAGCTGAAGAGGTCGCATGTGAAAATGAGGAAAGGGGATCGCGTCCGATGCAGCAGTCATAAGACCTAGAATTTCCATGCATAAGGCTACCGAAGGGAATGATTGTGACTGAAGGTTTCGACAAGCTGCCATCAGTTTTAGACGCCTCTTGTCTGTTAAAGACAGAGTCATGGACACTGAATCTATTTGGAAACCCAGAAAGGTTACCCTTGTCTGAGGAATCAATGAACTTTTTGGTAAATTGATCCTCCAACCATGATCTTGAAGAAACAACACAAGTCGATTCGTATGAAATTCTGCTAAATGTAAAGACTGAGCAAGTACCAAGATATCGTCCAAATAAAGAAATACCACAATACCCTGTTCTCTGATTACAGACAGAAGGGCACCGAGAACCTTTGTAAAAATTCTTGGAGCTGTAGCAAGGCCAAACGGCAGAGCCACAAACTGGTAATGCTTGTCCAGAAAAGAGAATCTCAGGAACCGATAATGATCCGGATGAATCGGAATATGCAGATATGCATCCTGTAAATCTATTGTGGACATATAATTCCCTTGCTGAACAAAAGGCAAAATAGTCCTTACAGTTACCATCTTGAACGTTGGTATCCTTACATAACGATTCAATATTTTTAGATCCAGAACTGGTCTGAAGGAATTCTCCTTCTTTGGTACAATGAAAAGATTTGAATAAAACCCCATCCCCTGTTCCTGAACTGGAACTGGCATAATTACTCCAGTTAACTCTAGATCTGAAACACAATTCAGAAATGCTTGAGCTTTTACTGGATTTACTGGGACACGGGAAAGAAAAAATCTCTTTGCAGGAGGTCTCATCTTGAAACCAATTCTGTACCCTTCTGAAACAATGTTCTGAATCCAAAGATTGTGAACAGAATTGATCCAAATTTCTTTGAAAAAACGTAACCTGCCCCCTACCAGCTGAGCTGGAATGAGGGCCGCACCTTCATGTGGACTTAGAAGCAGGCTTTGCCTTTCTGGCTGGCTTGGATTTATTCCAGATTGGAGATGGTTTCCAAACTGAAACTGCTCCTGAGGATGAAGGATCAGGTTTTTGTTCTTTGTTGAAACGAAAGGAACGAAACCGATTATTAGCTCTGTTTTTACCCTTAGATTTTTTATCCTGTGGTAAAAAAGTTCCTTTCCCACCAGTAACAGTTGAAATAATAGAATCCAACTGAGAACCAAATAATTTGTTACCCTGGAAAGAAATGGAAAGTAGAGTTGATTTAGAAGCCATATCAGCATTCCAAGTCTTAAGCCATAAAGCTCTTCTAGCTAAAATAGCTAGAGACATAAACCTGACATCAACTCTGATAATATCAAAGATGGCATCACAGATAAAATTATTAGCATGCTGAAGAAGAATAATAATATCATGAGAATCATGATGTGTTACTTGTTGCGCTAAGGTTTCCAACCAAAAAGTTGAAGCTGCAGCAACATCAGCCAAAGATATAGCAGGTCTAAGAAGATTACCTGAACACAGATAAGCTTTTCTTAGAAAGGACTCAATTTTCCTATCTAAAGGATCCTTAAACGAAGTACCATCTGACGTAGGAATAGTAGTACGTTTAGCAAGGGTAGAAATAGCCCCATCAACTTTAGGGATTTTGTCCCAAAATTCTAATCTGTCAGACGGCACAGGATATAATTGCTTAAAACGTTTAGAGGGAGTAAATGAATTACCCAATTTATCCCATTCTTTGGAAATTACTGCAGAAATAGCATTAGGAACAGGAAAAACTTCTGGAATAACCACAGGAGATTTAAATACCTTATCCAAACGTTTAGAATTAGTATCAAGAGGACCAGAATCCTCTATTTCTAAAGCAATTAGAACTTCTTTAAGTAAAGAACGAATAAATTCCATTTTAAATAAATAAGAAGATTTATCAGCATCAACCTCTGAGACAGAATCCTCTGAACCAGAAGAGTTATCAGAATCAGAATGATGATGTTCATTTAAAAATTCATCTGTAGGGAGAGAAGTTTTAAAAGATTTTTTACGTTTACTAGAAGGAGAAATAACAGACATAGCCTTCTTTATGGATTCAGAAACAAAATCTCTTATGTTATCAGGAACATTCTGCACCTTAGATGTTGAAGGAACTGCAACAGGCAATGGTACTTTACTAAAGGAAATATTATCTGCTTTAACAAGTTTGTCATGACAATCAATACAAACAACAGCTGGAGGAATAGCTACCAAAAGTTTACAGCAGATACACTTAGCTTTGGTAGATCCAGCATTAGACAGCGATTTTCCTGTAGTATCTTCTGACTCAGATGCAACGTGAGACATCTTGCAATATGTAAGAGAAAAAACAACAACATATAAAGCAAAATTGATCAAATTCCTTAAATGACAGTTTCAGGAATGGGAAAAAATGCCAAAAAACAAACTTCTAGCAACCAGAAGCAATGAAAAATGAAACTTAAATAATGTGGAGAAAAAAGCGACGCCCATATTTTTTAGCGCCAATAAGACGCCCACATTATTTGGCGCCTAAATGCTTTTTGGCGCCAAAATGACGCCACATCCGGAACGCCGACATTTTTGGCGCAAAATAACGTAAAAAAATGACGCAACTTCCGGCGACACGTATGACGCCGGAAACGGAAAAGAATTTTTGCGCCAAAAAAGTCCGCGCCAAGAATGACGCAATAAAATGAAGCATTTTCAGCCCCCGCGAGCCTAACAGCCCACAGGGAAAAAAGTCAAATTTTTGAAGGTAAGAAAAAAATGATAAAATCAAATGCATAATCCCAAATATGAAACTGACTGTCTGAAAATAAGGAAAGTTGAACATTCTGAGTCAAGGCAAATAAATGTTTGAATACATATATTTAGAACTTTATAAACAAAGTGCCCAACCATAGCTTAGAGTGTCGCAGAAAATAAGATTTACTTACCCCAGGACACTCATCTACATGTTTGTAGAAAGCCAAACCAGTACTGAAACGAGAATCAGCAGAGGTAATGGTATATATAAGAGTATATCGTCGATCTGAAAAGGGAGGTAAGAGATGAATCTCTACGACCGATAACAGAGAACCTATGAAATAGACCCCGTAGAAGGAGATCACTGCATTCAAATAGGCAATACTCTCCTCACATCCCTCTGACATTCACTGCACGCTGAGAGGAAAACCGGGCTCCAACTTGCTGCGGAGCGCATATCAACGTAGAATCTAGCACAAACTTACTTCACCACCTCCATCGGAGGCAAAGTTTGTAAAACTGAATTGTGGGTGTGGTGAGGGGTGTATTTATAGGCATTTTGAGGTTTGGGAAACTTTGCCCCTCCTGGTAGGAATGTATATCCCATACGTCACTAGCTCATGGACTCTTGCTAATTACATGAAAGAAAAACTTTTTATGATTCAGATAGAGCAGAAATTTTAAGACACTTTTCAATTTACTTCCGTTATCAGATTTTGCACAGTATTTTTATGTTTACACTTTCTTGGGAACGAGATCCTACTGAGCATGTGCACAAGCTCACAGGGTATATGTATACTAGTCTGTGATTGGCTGATGTCTGTCACATGACACAGGGGGCCGGAAAATGAAATAAAAAATAAATTTGTCAGAAAAAAATCTGAAATTCAGAGTAAGGGGCCTATTTAACAAATGTCTGTCCGACATGATCCGATCAGCGGATCATGTCCGTTAGACATCGCTGAATGCGGAGAGCAATACGCTCTCCGCATTCAGCATTGCACCAGCAGCCCTTGTGAACTGCTGGTGCAACACCCTTGTGAAAGACCCATTATACAAACAGAAGCAGTCTGAAGTCTGTATACATCAGTATACATCTAAAACTTTGAGGCTTGGTTAGGAGTCTGAAAATCAGCATAATGTTATTTAAAAATAAGCACATTTTTACAAAAACACACCCTGGTGGGCTGTATAAATGAATCATCTACAAAACATTTATGCAAAGCAAAATCTAGTATACAATGTCCCTTTAAAAATAGCTATCGAATTTTGCAATATTATTTGGTTAATAACAGCATTTATTTATATGTAAATCCCATATTGACATGTTAAAGTGAAGAAGTGGGGCTATCCCTGATGACCTATCGATTGCCTTCTGAGTAGGTCAAACATCTAATGCAATGTTCGTCAAATAAAGCTTTTTCGCATCATAACACAAATCACTGTTGGGCACACAATCCTGACAACTATGTAGAAATGATCCCTCTGTTAGCGTTCAATCCCCCTCGGTGACAAGCCAATGCAAACCCGCAAAGCAAAGTTCATATGTAAATGTAAGCACGCTCACCTCGTATCCAAACCAGGCTGGCCTCCAGACCCTTCTCTTGTACGGCTGTTATCTGATTAATCCGCCGGCCTCAGGGATAGTCACAGCACTGCAAACTCGTGACCACTCCCCACGCTAACACAGCGTGGCCGCTTAGCAGGATAATGTATTACTTCAATCAAGCCGCGCTCCGAGGGAAAGGAGGAAGGTGACGTCAGCGGGATAGCTTGTAAACATCCAATCGGGACCGGCCAATGGAGGTGTGTAGCCCAACTCCAAATAGGATTGGATATATATCCACGATATCTCCAAAGTGATTGTAATGGTGCTTGATAAAGCTAGATGATATATGCTCAATATGGTAACGGACTATCCTCGCTGGTGCAAATCACAGAGTAAATCAAAAGGTGCGGACAGTCCGTTGATAAAATTCAATCCTTTATTGTATAATAGTTAAAAATACAGGAACACACAGGAGTGACAGAGTAGGTGTATTACCTAAACTGGCTTATGCGTTTCGGCGTTAGCCGTAGTCATAGCCATAGGTGTAGGGCGTAACCCCTGCCTTATATATTACGTGTTAAGACATCATTGGTTAACAGAAATTCAAGTTAAAAACAAAAAAGAAGAATACACTTACTCATGAATTAGGACCTTTCACAGATACAAATGTTACAAGGCTTATACTCAGGAGCAACTATTGTTATCAAGTACGCATCAATGGATAAAATCAGTTGTGCGATATATAGAAAAAATCATAGTTATAATTATGTGTATATTGGTGTATACATAATATCTCCACACGTCAACCGTAGGACAATATTGGAAAATGACAGGGGCCCAAACCACAAAGTAAGGTGCATACCAATATACATATAAGCATCATCACATACTAAACATTGATTCTATGAATAAACAGTTAAACAATATCAGTATATGAATAGTGATGTACACACCAAGACACTTCAAAACCATGAGATAGTTAATTAATACATTCAATACATCTTTACTGTTCCTAAGTGATGTAGAACATAAATTAGAACAGAGATGAACAATAGAAACCTGTCAATATTCTATTAATGTTTAGGACTGGATATAGATTTAGCCCAAGGCCTCTTAGTATACTATAAAGCTAATATGAAAATATATGCTAAATATTATATATATATCTAGAGGCGACTTAAGCCCAGACTTCATCCCACACAACTTTAACTGAGTGGCACTAATTATTCGTTCACTTCATATGACTTAAAGTTATTATTATATATATACAAAAATATTTTATTAGGGGAGGAATACAATATAGACCTGGTTGTAAACCTAGGTTGTAGTGTATGACATATTAGCAGTTATTCTATTGTATATCTGTGGGTAAACATCATAGTTTACCCACAAAGCATAGGAGCATGGGAACATGAGAGAGATGTACTGGATGAGATTATTCCCAAAAATTAATTAGGTCATATTTAGAATTAAGACCTTTGGGGATTCGTGTCTCTAATTTAAAGATCCAGTACATCTCTCTCTTGGCCAAAATCTGTTCTTTATTGCCTCCTCTTTTCGGTGTTACTATCTTCTCAATAATACACCATCTAAGGGAGTCAACACTTTTATTATGTATGGTAGCAAAATGCTGCACCAAAGGTGTAGCAGCCTTACCTAGTGACAATGTGGACAGATGTTCTCTGATCCTAGAGTTAGCATCTCTCCCAGTGAGTCCTACATATTGTTTGCAACAAAGAATGCATTCCAAAAGATACACGATGCATTCAGTGGTACAATTGAGACAAGATTTTATATCAAAGTTTTCTCCTGTTACACACGATCTAAAATTAGTGGTGATCAGTGCAAAATCACAGGGCCTGCACTTTCTTCGCCCACATCTAAACATACCTAGGTGTCTTAGCCAAGAAGATTCCGAGTTACTGGTTTGTTTCAACTGTGTGGGTGCTAATCTTGAACCTAAAGTGTGATTTTTGCGGTAGGAGCATTTAATGCCCAATTTGGCCGTATCTTGTAAACCATCATCCGCCACTAGTAGTGCAAAATGCTTTTTAATTATTGCACAGATTTGGGAATATTGGGAACTATACCCAGTTACAAAGTAAACACCTTCCCTAGCTTCAGATTTACAAGGTACCTTATCTCGGGTAATTAATGTTTGTCTATCAATCAAATCCACCTCCCTTCTGGCTCGCAAGATATCCCTTTTAGGGTATTTCCTTTCCTTAAGTCGATTTACCAAGTCATCTGCAGCTGCTAAGTAATCTATAGGGTTACTGCAATTACGCTTAAGCCTAGTAAATTGCCCTTTGGCCACCGCATATCTCACATGTTCTGGGTGGCTACTTGCAGCATGGAGGAGGGTATTCCCAGATATTGGTTTGCGGTACACAGTAGAATCAATAGTGCCATCCTCTTTGCCTATAAGAGTCAAATCCAAAAAAATTAATGGACTCTGAATTGTATACACCGAAAAGAGGAGGCAATAAAGAACAGATTTTGGCCAAGAGAGAGATGTACTGGATCTTTAAATTAGAGACACGAATCCCCAAAGGTCTTAATTCTAAATATGACCTAATTAATTTTTGGGAATAATCTCATCCAGTAGATCTCTCTCATGTTCCCATGCTCCTATGCTTTGTGGGTATGTTTACCCACAGATATACAATAGAATAACTGCTAATATGTCATACACTACAACCTAGGTTTACAACCAGGTCTATATTGTATTCCTCCCCTAATAAAATATTTTTGTATATATATAATAATAACTTTAAGTCATATGAAGTGAACGAATAATTAGTGCCACTCAGTTAAAGTTGTGTGGGATGAAGTCTGGGCTTAAGTCGCCTCTAGATATATATATAATATTTAGCATATATTTTCATATTAGCTTTATAGTATACTAAGAGGCCTTGGGCTAAATCTATATCCAGTCCTAAACATTAATAGAATATTGACAGGTTTCTATTGTTCATCTCTGTTCTAATTTATGTTCTACATCACTTAGGAACAGTAAAGATGTATTGAATGTATTAATTAACTATCTCATGGTTTTGAAGTGTCTTGGTGTGTACATCACTATTCATATACTGATATTGTTTAACTGTTTATTCATAGAATCAATGTTTAGTATGTGATGATGCTTATATGTATATTGGTTTGGGCCCCTGTCATTTTCCAATATTGTCCTACGGTTGACGTGTGGAGATATTATGTATACACCAATATACACATAATTATAACTATGATTTTTTCTATATATCGCACAACTGATTTTATCCATTGATGCGTACTTGATAACAATAGTTGCTCCTGAGTATAAGCCTTGTAACATTTGTATCTGTGAAAGGTCCTAATTCATGAGTAAGTGTATTCTTCTTTTTTGTTTTTAACTTGAATTTCTGTTAACCAATGATGTCTTAACACGTAATATATAAGGCAGGGGTTACGCCCTACACCTATGGCTATGACTACGGCTAACGCCGAAACGCGTAAGCCAGTTTAGGTAATACACCTACTCTGTCACTCCTGTGTGTTCCTGTATTTTTAACTATTATACAATAAAGGATTGAATTTTATCAACGGACTGTCCGCACCTTTTGATTTAATCCCATATTGACCCCAATTATTTAAAGTGGTATTACTCCTTGGCCATTAATATCATATTGAGACATAAAATATTAGTTAAATAACCAGAGGGTATTACTTAATAAATATGATTGGTCAGTATGCTTTTTATTTAACCAATAGGAGAATTTATTTATTCATTGATCTATTGGTGGCATCATGGGAAATGTAGTTCTAAAACTTCTGGAGGGCTAAGTTTGAGGTTGTCTGGAATATGATACACTATAGAACCTAGAGCGTTAGATATATGTATCCTTTGTGGGGGATGGTATCCACTATTTTAGTAACATATAGAAGTGCATTGGAGTCCTTTGCAGTTAAAGAGATAGGGGCTTGATGCCCCGTGTTTCTGGCGAGCCTGCAGACTCGCCAGAAACAGCAGTTATGAAGCAGCGGTCACAAAGACCGCTGCTCCATAACCTGTCCGCCTGCTCTGATCAGACGGACAGACATCGCCGGAAATCAACCCGATCGGTTGATTGACACACCCCTGCTGGCGGCCTATTGGCCGCGAGTCTGCAGGGGGCGGCGTGGCACCAGCAGCTCTTGTGAGCTGCTGGTGCAATGCAGAATACGGCGAGCGTATTGCTCGCCGTATTCAGCGAGGTCTGGCGGACCTGATCCACACTGTCGGATCAGGTCCGACAGACCTTCATAACTAGAGGCCATAGTCTAGTCAAAATTAAGCTTTCATTATTCAGATAGAGCAGGAAATTTTAAGCAACTTTCTAATTTACTCCTATTAACAATTTCTATTTGTTCTCTTGGTATCTTTATTTGAAAAGCTGGCTCACACGGAAACAGGGGCATCCAGCTCCATTTGGAGCCTGATAATTCGGCCCCTTAGACAACAATCAGAAAGTGCTACCTGAGTGCTGAACCAAAAATGGGCTGACTCTTAAGCTTACATTCTAGCTTTTTCCAATAAAGATACCAAGAGAACAAAGAAAAATTGAAAATAGGAATAAATTAGAAAGTTGCTTAAAATTGCTGCTCTATCTGAATCATGAAAGCTTAATTTTGACTAAACTATCCCTTTAAGTAGATAAAAACATGTAAAGGCATATGAATGCAATTTTCATATTTGATAAAGGATTTAATTGTGTATTTACTGTAAATTTTCACATTCCAATGTTCTGCACGTAGCAGAATATGTTCTATGTATTTATAAATATATATTCCTATATATATTTGTATATATCTATACCTATCTATAATCATCTATATATATATATATATATATACTGTATATATTTTTTTTACCAAAATACCATCATATATGTAGAAATATGTATTTAAGAATAAATAGAACATATTCTGTTATGTGCTGAACATTGGAATGTGAAATATTCATATTTTCATGTTGGGTTAGTACACTTGAGAATATACCATTAGGTTTGCATGAGAGTGGGGTGTAAGGCTTTTTTCTCCATTGACTTCTATTGGAGAATACGTGAATGTACACGCAATATTCTAACTTCTGATTTTTTGCTCGTCTGGTTACCGCTAAAGATAAAAAAGTTTACTTTCAACTCATAATACGAGCACAAAAATCTTACTTTTATGCTCAAGCAGAAGTGTTCATTTGCGCTCCACCCGTAATCTGGCCCTTAATCGTACCTTATCAGTATCACAGGACAGAAAACACTTGTAGCCTAGAAAATCCACAGGCCTTACTAGTGGGATTGTCTAAAAATTATTATTATTTATTTATAAAGCATTGGGCAAACTTCTGTAGCGCTGGGCAAACTGCTGTAGCGCTGGGCAAACATCTGTATCGCTGGGCAAACTTCTGTAGCGCTGGGCAAACTTCTGTAGTGCTGGGCAAACTGCTGTAGCGTTGGGCAAACTGCTGTAGCGCTGGGCAATCTTCTGTAACGCTGGGCAAACTTCGGTAGCACTGGGAAAACTTCTGTAGCGCTTGTCAAACTTCTGTAGCGCTGGGCAAACTTCTGTTGCACTGGGCAAACTTCTGTAACACTGGGCAAACTGCTGTAGTGCTGGGTAAACTTCTGTAGCACTGGGCAAACTGCTGTAGTGCTGGGAAAACTTCTGTAGCATTGGGCAAACTTCTGTAACACTGGGCAAACTGCTGTAGTGCTGGGTAAACTTCTGTAGCTCTGGGAAAACTTCTGTAGCACTGGGCAAACTGCTGTAGTGCTGGGAAAACTTCTGTAGCATTGGGCAAACTTCTGCAGTGCTGGGCAAACTTCTGCAGCACTGGGCAAACTTCTGCAGTGCTGGGCAAACTTCTGTAGCTCTGGGAAAACTTCTGTAGCACTGGGCAAACTTCTGTAGCACTGGGCAAACTTCTGTAGCATTTGGCAAACTTCTGCAGCACTGGGCAAACTTCTGTAGCACTGGGAAAACTTCTGTAGTGCTGGGCAAACTTCTGTAGCGCTGGGCAAACTTCTGTAGCACTGGGCAAACTTTTGTAGTGCTGAGCAAACTTCTGTAGCACTGGGCAAACTTCTGTAGTGCTGGGCAAACTTATGTAGCACTGGGCAAACTTCTGTAGCCCTTGTAAAACTTCTGTAGCACTGGCCAAACTTCTGTAGCGCTGGGCAAACTTCTGTAGTGTTTATAAATATATATTCCTATATATCTCTGTATATATCTATACCTATCTATATGTTGGGTTAGTATACTTGAGAACATACCATTAGGTTTGCATGAGAGTGGGGTGTAAGGCTTTTTTCTCCATTGACTTCTATTGGAGAATAAGTGAATGTGCACGCAATGTGCACGCTGTGCAAACTGCTGTATCGCTGGACTGTCAAGGTATATGTAGGGTTAATAAATATATATATTTTGATCATATATTTTAAGGCTATGCAATACAATTATATTTATTCAGATCTAACTGATCAGTGGAAATGATTTATTTCTGTCAGACAAACTGACTTCAACCATTTTTAATTCTCCCCCACTTTTTAAACTACACAGGAAACTCATAAAGATTACTTTAAAAGAGACATTCCTAGCTAAAGTGAGAACAATAGAGCATTTGGTTTAATTAAAATAACAACAATTTCAGAAACCATATGTGTGATTGCTTGGGAATGTGAGATAAAATCTGTTTACCCCCCCCAATGTACCTAAGAGTCTAACTCAGGTGACAAATCTTGTGAGAATTTCAGCATTACACTTAGGTGCAAAAGACCCCATGTGGTGAGTAAAAGACAAAGGCCTAGATTTAGAGTTTGGCGTTAGCCGTGAAAACCAGCGTTAGAGGCTCCTAACGCTGGTTTTAGGCTACCGCCGGTATTTGGAGTCACTCAAAATAGGGTCTAATGCTCACTTTCCAGCCGCGACTTTTCCATACCGCAGATCCCCTTACGTAAATTGCGTATCCTATCTTTTCAATGGGATTTTTCTAACTCCGGTATTTAGAGTCGTTTCTGAAGTGAGCGTTAGACATCTAACGACAAAACTCCAGCCGCAGGAAAAAAGTCAGTAGTTAAGAGCTTTCTGGGCTAACGCCGGTTTCTAAAGCTCTTAACTACTGTACTCTAAAGTACACTAACACCCATAAACTACCTATGTACCCCTAAACTGAGGTCCCCCCACATCGCCGACACTCGAAAAAAATTTTTTAACCCCTAATCTGCCGACCGCCACCTACGTTATCCTTATGTACCCCTAATCTGCTGCCCCTAACACCGCCGACCCCTGTATTATATTTATTAACCCCTAATCTGCCCCCCTCAACGTCGCCTCCACCTGCCTACACTTATTAACCCCTAATCTGCCGACCGCAAAGCGCCGCCACCTACGTTATCCTTATGTACCCCTAATCTGCTGCCCCTAACACCGCCGACCCCTATATTATATTTATTAACCCCTAATCTGCCCCCCACAACGTCGCCTCCACCTGCCTACACTTATTAACCCCTAATCTGCCGACCGGACCTGAGCGCTACTATAATAAAGTTATTAACCCCTAATCCGCCTCACTAACCCTATAATAAATAGTATTAACCCCTAATCTGCCCTCCCTAACATCGCCGACACCTAACTTCAATTATTAACCCCTAATCTGCCGACCGAATCTCGCCGCTATTCTAATAAATGTATTAACCCCTAAAGCTAAGTCTAACCCTAATACTAACACCCCCCTAAGTTAAATATAATTTAAATCTAACGAAATTAATTAACTCTTATTAAATAAATTATTCCAATTTAAAGCTAAATACTTACCTGTAAAATAAATCCTAATATAGCTACAATATAAATTATAATTATATTGTAGCTATTTTAGGATTAATATTTATTTTACAGGCAACTTTGTATTTATTTTAACCAGGTACAATAGCTATTAAATAGTTAAGAACTATTTAATAGCTAAAATAGTTAAAATAATTACAAATTTACCTGTAAAAGAAATCCTAACCTAAGTTACAAATAAACCTAACACTAGACTATCAATAAATTAATTAAATAAACTACCTACAATTACCTACAATTAACCTAACACTACACTATCAATAAATTAATTAAATACAATTGCTACAAATAAATACAATTAAATAAACTAGCTAAAGTACAAAAAATAAAAAAGAACTAAGTTACAAAAAATAAAAAAATATTTACAAACATAAGAAAAATATTACAACAATTTTAAACTAATTACACCTACTCTAAGCCCCCTAATAAAATAACAAAGCCCCCCAAAATAAAAAAATGCCCTACCCTATTCTAAATTACTAAAGTTCAAAGCTCTTTTACCTTACCAGCCCTGAACAGGGCCCTTTGCGGGGCATGCCCCAAGAAATTCAGCTCTTTTGCTGTAAAAAAAAACATACAATACCCCCCCCCAACATTACAACCCACCACCCACATACCCCTAATCTAACCCAAACCCCCCTTAAATAAACCTAACACTAAGCCCCTGAAGATCATCCTACCTTGTTTTCACCATACCAGGTTCACCGATCGGTTCAGAAGAGCTCCTCGGATGTCCTGATCCAAGCCCAAGCGGGGGGCTGAAGAGGTCCATGATCCGGCTGAAGTCTTCATCCAAGCGGGCCAGAAGAGGTCTTCCATCCGATTGAAGTCTTCATCCAAGCGGCATCCATCCGGAGCGAAGCGGCAGCATCCTGAAGACCTCCACCGCGGAACATCCATCCTGGCCGACGACTGAACGACGAATGACGGTTCCTTTAAATGACGTCATCCAAGATGGCGTCCCTCGAATTCCGATTGGCTGATAGGATTCTATCAGCCAATTGGAATTAAGGTAGGAATATTCTGATTGGCTGATGGAATCAGCCAATCAGAATCAAGTTCAATCCGATTGGCTGATCCGATCAGCCAATCAGATTGAGCTTGCATTCTATTGGCTGTTCCGATCAGCCAATAGAATGCAAGCTCAATCTGATTGGCTGATAGGATCAGCCAATCGGATTGAACTTGATTCTGATTGGCTGATTCCATCAGCCAATCAGAATATTCCTACCTTAATTTCGATTGGCTGATAGAATCCTATCAGCCAATCAGAATTCGAGGGACGCCATCTTGGATGACGTCATTTAAAGGAACCGTCATTCGTCGTTCAGTCGTCGGCCAGGATGGATGTTCCGCGGTGGAGGTCTTCAGGATGCTGCCGCTTCGCTCCGGATGGATGCCGCTTGGATGAAGACTTCAATCGGATGGAAGACCTCTTCTGGCCCGCTTGGATGAAGACTTCAGCCGGATCATGGACCTCTTCAGCCCCCCGCTTGGGCTTGGATCAGGACATCGGAGGAGCTCTTCTGGACCGATCGGTGAACCTGGTATGGTGAAGACAAGGTAGGATGATCTTCAGGGGCTTAGTGTTAGGTTTATTTAAGGGGGGTTTGGGTTAGATTAGGGGTATGTGGGTGGTGGGTTGTAATGTTGGGGGGGGGTATTGTATGTTTTTTTTTACAGCAAAAGAGCTGAATTTCTTGGGGCATGCCCCGCAAAGGGCCCTGTTCAGGGCTGGTAAGGTAAAAGAGCTTTGAACTTTAGTAATTTAGAATAGGGTAGGGCATTTTTTTATTTTGGGGGGCTTTGTTATTTTATTAGGGGGCTTAGAGTAGGTGTAATTAGTTTAAAATTGTTGTAATATTTTTCTTATGTTTGTAAATATTTTTTTATTTTTTGTAACTTAGTTCTTTTTTATTTTTTGTACTTTAGCTAGTTTATTTAATTGTATTTATTTGTAGCAATTGTATTTAATTAATTTATTGATAGTGTAGTGTTAGGTTAATTGTAGGTAATTGTAGGTAGTTTATTTAATTAATTTATTGATAGTCTAGTGTTAGGTTTATTTGTAACTTAGGTTAGGATTTCTTTTACAGGTAAATTTGTAATTATTTTAACTATTTTAGCTATTAAATAGTTCTTAACTATTTAATAGCTATTGTACCTGGTTAAAATAAATACAAAGTTACCTGTAAAATAAATATAAATCCTAAAATAGCTATAATATAATTATAATTTATATTGTAGCTATATTAGGATTTATTTTACAGGTAAGTATTTAGCTTTAAATTGGAATAATTTATTTAATAAGAGTTAATTAATTTCGTTAGATTTAAATTATATTTAACTTAGGGGGGTGTTAGTATTAGGGTTAGACTTAGCTTTAGGGGTTAATACATTTATTAGAATAGCGGCGAGATTCGGTCGGCAGATTAGGGGTTAATAATTGAAGTTAGGTGTCGGCAATGTTAGGGAGGACAGATTAGGGGTTAATACTATTTATGATAGGGTTAGTTAGGCGGATTAGGGGTTAATAACTTTATTATAGTAGCGCTCAGGTCCGGTCGGCAGATTAGGGGTTAATAAGTGTAGGCAGGTGGAGGCGACGTTGTGGGGGGCAGATTAGGGGTTAATAAATATAATATAGGGGTCGGCGGTGTTAGGGGCAGCAGATTAGGGGTACATAGGGATAATGTAAGTAGCGGCGGTTTACGGAGCGGCAGATTAGGGGTTAATAATAATATGCAGGGGTCAGCGATAGCGGGGGAGGCAGATTAGGGGTTAATAAGTGTAAGGTTAGGGGTGTTTAGACTCGGGGTACATGTTAGAGTGTTAAGTGCAGACGTAGGAAGGGTTACCGCATAGCAAACAATGGGGCTGCGTTAGGAGCTGAACGCGGCTTTTTTGCAGGTGTTTGGGTTTTTTTCAGCTCAAACAGCCCCATTGTTTCCTATGGGGGAATCGTGCACGAGCACGTTTTTGAGGCTGGCCGCGTCCGTAAGCAACTCTGGTATCGAGAGTTGAAGCTGCGTTAAAAATGCTCTACGCTCCTTTTTTGGAGCCTAAGGCAGCCTTTATGTGGACTCTCGATACCAGAGTTATTTTTATGGTGCGGCCAGAAAAAAGCCGGCGTTAGTTTTTCGGGTCGTTACCGACAAAACTCCAAATCTAGGCCAAAGAGTCTGGGAACTGAGTTAGAAGAAAGAGCAGTGAAGACCTTAGGATAACACAGAAAAAGCAGTGTGGGTTGAAGAATTAATATTTACAACCCCTGTATAACACAGATAAAAATAAATTTTGCAAAGGGAACAATACTAGTTTCATGTGTGTTTGGAATAATTCAAATAGCCCATATATGTATATATATGTTGAAATAGTACGTTTTATATTAAATAAATAATTGCTGCAGTTAATAGATACATGAAAAATAGATTCAAACTGTAATAATCCCATTATTTAATTATATGTAACATAAATGTTTCTTTTTTTCAGATGGAATGCCTGCATGGGATATCTGAATCATGTCATATGATTATATACACTAGATGTTTTTGAAAGTTTAAACACAACTCTGAAAACATTTTAGATGTATAAATGCCATTAATTTCAGAAACAGGATACATTATTTTAATATAATATACTGTATTTCATATCAAAATGATCAGAAAATTCATAAGATTTTACTTATCCAAAACAAATATTGTGAGTAGTTGTTGCAGTAAATTATGATAAAATGAATAACCATGTTATGAGAATAAAGCACTGGGCAAACTTCTGTAGCGCTTGTCAAACTGCTGTAGCGCTGGGCAAACTTCTGCAGCGCTGGGCAAACTTCTGCAGCGCTGGGCAAACTTCTGTAGCACTGGGCAAACTGCTGTAGCGCTTGGCAAACTGCTGTAGCGCTTGGCAAACTGCTGTAGCACTGGGCAAACTTCGGTAGTGCTTGTCAAAATTCTGTAGCGCTGGGCAAACTTCTGTAGCACTGGGCAAACTTCTTTAGCACTGGGCAAACTTCTGTAGCGCTTGTCAAACTTCTGTAGCACAGGGCAAAGTTCTGTAGCGCTTGTCAAACTTCTGTAGCACTGGCCAAACTGCTGTAGCACTGGGCAAACTGCTGTAGCACTGGGCAAACTGCTGTAGCACTGGGCAAACTGCTGTAGCACTGGGCAAACTGCTGTAGCACTGGGCAAACTGCTGTAGCGCTGGGCAAACTGCTGTAGCACTGGGCAAACTGCTGTAGCGCTGGGCAAGCTTCTGTAGCGCTGGGCAAACTTCTGTAGCACTTGTAAAACTTCCGTAGCACTGGGCAAATTGGATTACATATTTAGATTATAGGAAGGTAAGAGACTCCTTCTTACTGCGGAAACACCAGGAAGAGGAGTCCAAAATTAATTTGCGGTTTAGGGGTATCCATGGAAGCTCGGCCAAACACATGGCTAGGTTGGTCAAAGCCAGGAAGAAGAATAATTCTATCAGTGTGATTCAGGCAGAAGGTGGACGCACTTCCGATACGGATGAGATATCTGGAATCTTTTTTAAATTTTACCAGCAATTATACACGGAAGGGGAGTTCAATCAAGATGACCAGACGAAGTTCTGGTCATCGATTTCTGTCCCCAAAATACAAAAAGAACTGGATATGTTAAATGCACCTGTCTCAGTTGAAGAAATTAGTAAAGCTATATCACACGCCAAACTTAATAAAGCAGCAGGTCCAGACGGGTTACCAGTTGAATTGTATAAGAGCTTAGCAGATCAGGTTATACCGATATTGGAAAAATTATATAATAATTACTATATACTAGGTAATTCAATTTCTGCATTCTTTTCTTCAGCCAACATCTCCCTGATTTTGAAAAAAGGAAAAAACCCAGAGGACCTGGCCTCTTATAGGCCTATTTCAGTCCTCAATGCTGATTACAAAATTCTTGCTTTTATTATAGCCCATTGATTAATCTCTTGCTTGGATAAGTTGATTCACTCAGATCAGGTAGGTTTTATGTCATCGCGGAGTTCCGCTAAAAATATAACCGCTAGATTTAGAGTTCTGCGGCCAAAGGG
This sequence comes from Bombina bombina, assembly GCF_027579735.1. Taxonomy (NCBI): domain Eukaryota; kingdom Metazoa; phylum Chordata; class Amphibia; order Anura; family Bombinatoridae; genus Bombina; species Bombina bombina. Next base: position 35,665,661 of record NC_069505.1, read on the forward strand.
GTGCGTTAGCTACGCGTGCTTTTATTCTCCCGCACCTTTTAAATACCGCTAGTATTTAGAGTTCACAGAAGGGCTGCGTTAGGCTCCAAAAAGGGAGCGTATAGCATAATTTACCGCCACTGCAACTCTCAATACCAGCGGTGCTTACGGACGCGGCCAGCTTTAAAAACGTGCTTGTGCACGATTCCCCCATAGGAAACAATGGGGCCGTTTGAGCTGGAAAAAAAACTAACACGCAAGCAGCGTTCAGCTCCTAACGCAGCCCCATTGTTTCCTATGGGGAAACACTTCCTAAGTCTGCACCTAACACCCTAACATGTACCCCGAGTCTAAACACCCCTAACCTTACACTTATTAACCCCTAATCTGCTGCCCCTGCTATCGCTGACCCCTGCAAAAAAATTTTAACCCCTAATCTGCTGCTCCGTACACCGCCGCCACCTACGTTATCCCTATGTACCCCTAATCTGCTGCCCCTAACACCGCCAAACCCTATATTATATTTATTAACCCCTAATCTGCTGCCCCACACGTCGCCGCCACCTAACTACACTTATTAACCCCTAATCTGCCGACCGGACCTCACCACTACTATAATAAAGTTATTAACTACTATAATAAAGTTATTATTAATCCACCTCATTCCCGCCTCAATAACCCTATAATAAATAGTATTAACCACTAATCTGCCCTCCCTAACATCGCTGACACCTAACTTCAAGTATTAACCCCTAATCTGCCGACCGGACCTAATAAATTTATTAACCCCTAAAGCTAAGTTTAACCCTACCACTAACACCCCCCTAAGTTAAATATCATTTTTATCTAACGAAATAAATTAACTCTTATTAAATAAATTATTCCTATTTAAAGCTAAATACTTACCTGTAAAATAAACCCTAATATAGCTACAATATAAATAATAATTATATTGTAGCTATTTTAGGATTAATATTTATTTTACAGGTAACTTTGTATTTATTTTAACCAGGTACAATAGCTATTAAATAGTTAATAACTATTTAATAGCTATCTAGTTAAAATAATTACAAAATTACCTGTAAAATAAATCCTAACCTAAGTTACAATTAAACCTAACACTACACTATCAATAAATTAATTAAATAAAATACCTACAATTATCTACAATTAAACCTAACACTACACTATCAATAAATTAATTACATAAAATACCTACAAATAAATACAATTAAATAAACTAACTAAAGTACAAAAAATAAAAAAAGAACTAAGTTACAAAAAATAAAAAAATAATTTACAAACATTAGAAAAAGATTACAACAATTTTAAGCTAATTACACCTACTCTAAGCCCCCTAATAAAATAACAAAGCCCCCCAAAATAAAAAAAATGCCCTACCCTATTCTAAAATATAAATGGAAAAGCTCTTTGACCTTACCAGCCCTTAAAAGGGCCTTTTGAGGGGCATGCCCCAAAGAATTCAGCTCTTTTGCCTGTAAAAAAACACATACAATACCCCCCCCCAACATTACAACCCACCACCCACATACCCCTAATTTAACCCAAACCCCCCTTAAATAAACCTAACACTAAGCCCCTGAAGATCTCCCTACCTTATCTTCACCACGCCGGGTATCACCGATCCATCCAGAGGAGCCCCCGAAGTATTTATCCAAGCCCAAGCGGGGGCTGAAGAGGTCCATCATCGGGCTGAAGTCTTGATCCAAGTGGGCGCTGAAGAGGTCCATCATCGGGCTGAAGTCTTCTATCAAGCGGCATCTTCAATCTTATTTCTTCTGGATCCATCTTCATCCCGCCGTCGCGGAACATCCATCTTGGCCGACGACTTCCCGACGAATGATGGTTCCTTTAAGGGATGTCATCCAAGATGGCGTCCCTCGAATTCCGATTGGCTGATAGGATTCTATCAGCCAATCGGAATTAAGGTAGGAAAATTCTGATTGGCTGATGGAATCAGCCAATCAGATTCAAGTTCAATCCGATTGGCTGATCCAATCAGCCAATCAGATTGAGCTCGCATTCTATTGGCTTTTCCGACCTTAATTCCTATTGGCTGATAGAATCCTATCAGCCAATCGGAATTTGAGGGACGCCATCTTCGATGACGTCCCTTAAAGGAACCGTCATTCGTTGGGAAGTCGTCGGCCAGGATGGATGTTCGGCTTCGGCGGGATGAAGATGGATCCGGAAGAAAGAAGATTGAAGATGCTGCTTGATAGATGACTTCAGCCCGATGATGGACCTCTTCAGCGCCCGCTTGGATCAAGACTTCAGCCCGATGATGGACCTCTTCAGCACCCGCTTGGATCAAGACTTCAGCCCGATGAAGGACCTCTTCAGCCCGATGATGGACTTCTTCAGCCCCCGCTTGGGCTTGGATGAAGACTTCGGAGGCTCCTCTGGACGGATCGGTGATACCCGGCGTGGTGAAGATAAGGTAGGGAGATCTTCAGGGGCTTAGTGTTAGGTTTATTTAAGGGGGGTTTGGGTTAGATTAGGGGTATGTGGGTGGTGGGTTATAATGTTGGGGGGGTATTGTATGGGTTTTTTTACAGGCAAAAGAACTGAATTCTTTGGGGCATGCCCCGCAAAAGGCCCTTTTAAGGGCTGGTAAGGTAAAAGAGCTTTTCTATTTGTATTTTAGAATAGGGTAGGGCATTTTTTTATTTTGGGGGGCTTTGTTATTTTATTAGGGGGCTTAGAGTAGGTGTAATTAGCTTAAAATTGTTGTAATCTTTTTCTAATGTTTGTAAATTATTTTTTTATTTTTTGTAACTTGTATTACAAGTAATTTTTTTGTAATTTGTAGGTATTTGTATGTAATTAATTTATTGATAGTGTAGGGTTAGGTTTAATTGTAGGTAATTTTAGGTATTTTATTTAATTAATTTATTGATAGTGTAGTGTTAGGTTTAATTGTAACTTAGGTTAGGATTTATTTTACAGGTAATTTTGTAATTATTTTAACTAGGTAGCTATGAAATAGTTATTAACTATTTAATAGCTATTGTACCTGGTTAAAATAAATACAAGTTACCTGTAAAATAAATATTAATCCTAAAATAGCTACAATATAATTATTATTAATATTGTAGCTATATTAGGGTTTATTTTACAGGTAAGTATTTAGCTTTAAATAGGAATCATTTATTTAATAAGAGTTAATTTATTTCGTTAGATAAAAATTATATTTAATTTAGGGGGGTGTTAGTGTTAGGGTTAGTCTTAGATTTAGTGGTTAATAAATTTATTAGAGTAGCGGTGAAGTCCGGTCGGCAGATTAGGGGTTAATACTTGAAGTTAGGTGTCAGGGATGTTAGGGAGGGCAGATTAGGGGTTAATACTATTTATTATAGGGTTATTGAGGTGGGAGTGAGTCGGATTAGGGGTTAATAAATTTATTATAGTAGCGGTGAGGTCCGGTCGGCAGATTAGGGGTTAATAATTGTAGTTGGTGGCGGTGACGTTGGGGGGGGGGGCAGGTTAGGGGTTAATAAATATAATATAGGGGTCAGCGATGTTAGGGGCAGCAGATTAGGGGTACATAGGGATAACGTAGGTTGCGGCGGTGTGCGGTCGGCAGATTAGGGGTTAAAAATATTTAATAGAGTGGCGGCGATGTGGGGGGCCTCGGTTTAGGGGTACATAGGTAGTTTATGGGTGTTAGTGTACTTTAGAGCACAGTAGTTAAGAGCTTTATGAACCGGCGTTAGCCCAGAAAGCTCTTAACTCCTGGCTTTTTGCTGCCGCTGGAGTCTTGTCGTTAGATTTCTAACGCTCACTTCAGCCAAGACTCTAAATACCAGCGTTAGAAAGATCCCATTGAAAAGATAGGATACGCAAATGGCGTAGGGGGATCTGCGATATGGAAAAGTTGCGGCTGCAAAGTGAGCGTTAGACCCTTTCATGACTGACTCTAAATACCAGCGGGCGGCCAAAACCAGCGTTAGGAGCCCCTAACGCTGGTTTTGATGGCTAACGCAGAACTCTAAATCTAGCGGTAAGAAAGTTAACAACTTTAATTGACTTTATCTGGAATTCAGAACGGCTGACAGAGAAAAATGATCTCAAGGATATAGCGGTCCTTACCTTAGATGCGGTCAAAGCGTTTGAATGCATTTCTTGGAGACATCTTTTTTCAACATTAATCAAATTTGGCTTTTCTGACAATTTTTTTAATTTTATCCAAAGAATATAACAGAACCTGGTGTCTTATCTCTTGGTAAATGGTAAGGCATCTCCCAGGATATTATTGCAAAGAGGTACAAGGCCGGGTTGCCCTCTCTCTCTCCTCTTCTTTTTAATATTATCTTGGAACCGCTGGCAATTAAATTGCGAGAGGTCCTGCCTGGGATTCCTTTGGGTAGTCAAAACTTGAAAATTCTACTCTATGCTGATGACATCTTACTAATTTTGAATAAAATTGCAATAACGATTCCGAAAGTGGTTCATACGATAAATCTTTTTAGTACATTTGCGGGCTATAAAATAAATATGGAGAAGAGTGATGTGATGTGGCTTGGGCAGCAGGAGGCAGACCACCCCAACACAATATTCCATAAAGTTAATTCAATTAAATATCTTGGGTTAGAGATCAATAGAAATCCAAAACTGTGGTATCAGGCAAATTTTAGGTTGCTTTTTCAGAGAATTCAAGATGATCTTAAGCTCTGGAATGTGTTTCCTCTTTCACTTACAGCCTCTATCAATCTAATTAAAACTATAATTTTCCCTAAAATTCTCTACTATCTTCAAGATTTACCTCTTATAATTTTAAATAAGGATTTGAAGAATCTGTCTTCCTGGTTTTCGAAGTTTTTATGGAAAGCCAAAAAAACGCGAATTTCAATAAATAGGATATCTCAGAAATATTCAGATGCAGGCCTGGCCTTACCAGATATCAGATTGTACAATTGGGCATCCCTGATTAAAATTGCAGTTGATTGGATTGCTCAGACCAATCTGGTCTCTACATATGAGCTTGAATCATATATGGTTAAACCGTGGTCCTTAAAAGCCCTTCTACATTGCCCTCTGCATTCCTTACCATTCAGGATATCTTCCTTTATTTCAGTTAGGAACATAGTGGTGATTTGGCAAAAGTTTTGTAAGCTTCTTAAAATTGATCCTTCCTTTTCTGATTTCTTACCTATTAGGGGGAATCCGTCATTTCTACCTGGTGTGGACCAAAAATGCTTCCAGGATTGGCAGGTTGGGGGGCTCGAATATTTGTATCAATTAGTTAATAACGATTTACAGATACTCCCCTGGGAAACTATAAGGGAACAGTTTTCCCTACCCAGGTCAAACCGATTTGCCTACTTCCAAATCCGGCATTTTGTTAGTGCCCAAAACTGGTATGCGATTAGGAGAGGTGACTGGTCCGAGGAAATTTATTGGAGGGGATGCATCAATTTCTTTAATTTATGATATTATGTTGACTAAACAAGGTATATTGGAGGAAGATAAATTAATCAAATTTTGGTTGCTCTATATCCCCTCTATAGATCGTGAGAAAATATCTAATAGCCTCATGACAGTGGCTAAATATTCGGTGCCAGTGAGCTGGAAAGAATCTCATTTGAAATTATTAAATAACTATTATTCTTCCCCGGCGCTAATAACTAAATATTTTCCTGATACAATTTTTATGTGTGAACATTGTTCGTATATTCGGGCTGATCTTCTCCATATGTTATGGACATGCCCTAAAGTCTCTCAGTTATGGCAGAAGGTTCAATTCTGGTACAATAGAGTCTTTGATAGTACTATCTCCCTTTCTCTGGAAGATATAGTGTTACTTCTCTCAGATGAGAGGCGCTGTGTTAGTTCACGCACCCTAAATACAATTATTTTAACTGTGAAGTATAATATCTTTAAAAAATGGATATCCAAGACCCCTCCTAGTCTGTTCTTAGTTTTGAGGGACATCCAAGCTCAGATTATTTTCGAATCTTTCCATTTACAGCAGCTATCCGAAAAAAGAATTAGAAAGTTCTTGGTAGGCTGGACCCCGGTTATTAAGTCATATTCCCAGTCTGTGCAGAGACAAATTTTACTGCCCTTTGTAGCCTCTGTAAGCTTCGCTGAGTTGGTTATACTTCAGGTATTTCCAGATACCTGAATAAGAAATAGTAGTGATATTGACTGAGGCCTCGCTTCCATTGAGTCGTTAAAAATGGAGCCGTAAGCTACCGAAGCGGCCGACAGCTAAAAGTAATTTACGGCTCCATTTTAGTACCAGGTTTCCATTGAAATATTTTGCGGATAGCATGCAGTCGCTCTTTTCGTGTAGCTGTAAGTTAACGTTGTGTTAACGCTTCCATCTGATGTCGGATTTCTTGAAAATCAATTAGTTGCCAAGGTAACCCGACCATACGCTATAGAATTTACGTTTAACGTCCGTGCTCCTTACCGGTGATCACCTCTCAAGAAAAATAAAGATACTTATCCATATTTTTAATAATCAAATACTCGTTTTTAATATAATTATATTTACCACTTCATAAATATAAGTAATATGTATTGCTGCCCTAGGCATAGGTCTAGTTTGCATTCTGTAGATATGTTCTTGCATATATTATTATATTTAAATATATACTGATATTTCTATTAGAATATAAGTTCAACTATTTGTATACATGAGACAACAATAAATATTACTTATAACAATTTATTTCTACATTAAAACACTTGCATTATTTGCAAGTTTTATAATTTCAATAGAAATTAGGTCTCAAAAAGCACAATTTTCCTCTTTTACACCTAGTTGAGCTGGGTGTAATATTTCTCAATGTATCGACAGCCTCCGACAGTATATTAACGGTTTGCGCTTTCATTGGAAACCTGGTATAATTTATCGATTAACGGCTTCTATTACTTTCTATGGGACGCGAAGATTTTTTCGGCAGCCAGAGTCCAGCTGCCGATGTTGAGGTATAACGCGCCATTGGAAACAGTTGATAAACGATATTGCTTTCGACAGCATATTTAACGGTTTCCAAGTGCACGCAAACTGAATTACGACTCAATGGAAGCGAGCCCAGAGTGAGGTGAAGATTTGATAGCTTGGAGGATAGGGAGTATCGTATTGGATCTGTGGGGGGGTGGGGCTTCTTCTTTTCCTTCTTTCCCTTTTTTTTTTTCTCTCTCTCTCTGTGTCTTGGCTCCTCACTCGTGGGGGCAGTGCTGTCCTTTTTTTTTTTTTTTTAAGGAGTGTTTGGGTCTATGTTCATTTTCGAAAATTAGCCACTATAACTTGGTCCTTATCAGGAAAGCTGGACAAGGACATTATACACTGTGGAGAATGTTTCTTTAATATGTTTTTGTATCATCACTGATATATTATTTGTCCTGCGCGACATTGATTATGTTGAGATTATGTTATTTCCCGTTGCTTAGAGTGGCTAAGCGTAAATAAAAAGAATTTATAAAAAAAAAAAATACAAATGGAGAGCACTGGGCAAACTTCTGTAGCAATGGGCAAACTTCTTTAGCGCTGGGCAAACTGCTGTAGCACTGGGCAAACTTCAGTAGCACTGGGCAAACTGCTGTAGTGCTGGGAAAACTTCTGTAGTGCTTGTCGAACTTCTGTAGCGCTGGGCAAACTGCTGTAGCACTGAGCAAACTTCTGTAGCACTTGTTAAACTTCTGTAGCACTGGGCAAACTTCTGTAGCGCTGGGCAAACTGCTGTAGCGCTTGTTAAACTTCTGTAGCACTTGATACGCGATGGAAGCGTGGGCCAACACATCCCTCTCTCCCCTAACCATCTAATTGACACTAGGGTGGAAGGGAAACCCAAATTCTGCCCCCCCGGAAGGGCCGAACTACGTATGGAGGCCCAATGCACATAGGAGTGCCCCACGATCCAGATCCTCTTTGCGCCGCTGACAGGTCCTGCAAAGACACATGGGATTAGTACTGAAAATAACACTATCCAATAACCTTGGATTACAAACTAAACACATTATTCAACAACCGGTCGAATGTAACCCTTAAACTTATTAGAACGCCATCTACCCAGACGGCAAATGGCTTCTACGGAAGAACCCTGCAACGCGGCATTAGTAGCTGCCCCTATGCGGAACGAATGGGGAGCTATTTTCGACATGTCCAATCCCGCATGTGCAGCGGCCCTCGCTAGCACCCTACGAAACTGGAACAACGAGAGAGAAGTCCGATTCGCGTGAATTAACAAAGGGCCCTGCTCCGATGGCCTATGCTCTAAAAGCTGGTTCACTGCCCTGCAGCAGTGACCGTCGGACTGAGATATAGGTATCCATGCCCCTTTGCCGTCTTGATCAGTCTTGGATCTTGGCAAATAAATTAAAAGTGAATCTGCTCCAGCCCTGACGTGGCCAAATTGAAGGCCCTTGTCAGTGCTGGACTTAGAAGGCGCCACAAGCTCACTTATACGTAGCGCTGCAGAATAAGCTAGTAAAAACGCAGCCCTGAATAATAAAAACTCGTAATGCGTTGCGCAGATGTCCGGCAAAGCGTCCACCAGCCGCTCGAGACGGTCATGTGTGATAGGCTCCCTAGAGTCCTTTTGTTGTGGTTGCAGCTTGCCCCAACCTTTAACAACTTGACGCACAAATTTAGAATTACCCGGATCCGGCAAAGCGAGTGTACGGTAAAAGAATGACAAGGCCGCTAACCAAGAATGAACAGCCCCCTGCCGAGAACCCCCGCGCCAGAGACTCACCAGCCAGTCACATACCGTGTCCTGAGATGCCTCAGCCGCCTCCACATTCTGACATCGGCAAAAATCTTCCCATTCGTGCCAAAGCCTGACATAGGAGCGCCATGTGTTAGGGGCAAGGGACGCCCGCACTAGAGGGAGCAAGGATATCCAGGATGGAGAAGCTGCCAAAGGAAACCAGGACAAGGTAAGCCTTCTAATGCAGCCTGAGGGGCCAAACGTCTGAACGTCACCCAATCAAGCCTGGATAGCGTGTCTGCTAAGACATTATTAACCCCCGGGACATGCCGTGCTTGAAACTGGATATTAGGTTCAAGATAGCGTAACACCAGATGTCTCAATAAGCAAACTACAACCGCAGATGTGGCCGAAAGACCGTTCACCACGTGGACGACACTGAGATTATCTGTCCAGAAATTAATCGTCCTGTTTGCGAATTTGTTGCCCCACAGCTCAACAGCCAACACGATAGGGAAGAGCTCCAAAAGGGTAAGGTTACGTGTTAAGCCGATGGCTGACCATTCTAAAGGCCAAGGTCCCGCACTCCATTCCCCTCTGAAATATGCCCCATATCCCTTTGAACCTGCGGCATCAGTAAATAAGTGCAACAACTGACTGGAAATGGGTTCAGATCGCCATAATCGAATCCCATTGAAATCCTGAAGAAATGTCTTCCAGACTCGCAAGTCAGCTCTCATGCCTTCTGAAATCCAATTTTTTTCCGAAGGTCTGAGTTTGCCCTTTAACTTAGCCTCCAATCTTTGATTGAAAACTCTCCCGATGGGGATAACTCTGCCTGCAAAATTAAGAAGGCCAAGCAATGACTGTAACTGCCTTAGTGTGATGGTTACCATGGAAACGGCTGCTTCAACCGCCTCAAGCATGTCCTGGACTTTACCAGAAGGCAGCCTACAAATTCTGTCTACGGTATCGATTTCGATACCCAGGAACGTAATGCAAGTACCCGGGCCCTCAGTCTTGTCTTCAGCTAAGGGGACACCGAATTGCAACATCAGGATTCTCATGGATTCCATCAATTGCTGACATTCATTAGTTCCCGGACTCCCCACCAGGAGGAAATCATCCAGATAGTGTGCAATGCGGTTAGTGACCGCCTGTTGCTCCAAAACCCAGTGCAAGAATGTACTGAAGGTTTCAAATAAGGCGCAAGAGATCGCGCAGCCCATGGGCAAGCACCTATCTACGTAAAACCCCTTTTGAAATTTGCAACCCATCAAATAAAATGAAGGGTGCAAGGGCAATAGGCGAAAGGCGGATTCAATATCCAGTTTCGCCAGCAAGGCACCCGCACCAACCCCCCGCACCAATTCCAGAGCGCTATCAAAAGATTGATATCGCACTGAGCTGAGTTCTGGGTCAATGGCATCGTTTACTGAATAGCCCCTAGGGTGGGACAGGTGGTGAATTAGACGGAATTTTCCTAATTCCTTCTTGGGTACCACGCCCAATGGTGAAATGACCAGATTCGGCAAAGGGGGTGAAGGAAAAGGACCCACTACACGGCCCATTGAGATTTCCTTATTCAGCTTGTCCCTAACAACCGAAGGGTGTTGGTAAGCTGATTTGAGGTTACGATAGCCTCTAGAGACCTTAATGGCTTTCGTCACTGGTATATGAAAACCCTCAGTAAAGCCTTGAAAAATTAAAGATGCTGCGCGCGAATCTGGGTACACTCTAAGCCATGGCTCAAGAGCGTGCACCTTCACCGGTGTTGGGGCCCTTAGCAACAAGAGAGAGCTTGTTCTGTGCTCTACCAGATGTGGAATCCTTCTTTCTGGCACATTCGCTCCCAGCGTGTGACCCGGCACAGTATCTGCATACGTGCCTGAATGCACACGAGTTACCTCTGTCACATTTGTTATCCTGAAATGCCCAGCAGGTACCTGCCCTGCGCTTCGCTTTGGAAGCACGAAAGGACTGATTACTAGAGGGGGTGGAGGAGGAGGGGGACCCCTGCGGGCCAAGGCGCTGCCAAAGATGCGAGTCAGTTGTATCAAAGGTGAGCACAGGATTACCCGCCATCTTTTGCCTAAATTCCGCATCATACTCTCTCCAAGCCCCCTCGCCAAACTTCCTCTGAATCCAGTGTATATTATCGGTGTATTTGAGGATAGCATGGCACTGGCTCGGGTATTTCTCCAGGTAGCAGGAGGAGAAAACCCTAAAGCAAATTAGCCACTCCTCAAATGTTTGAGGACGCTTGAACCTTTTAGGTCCAGTACCGTCGGCACTTTTCTCCCGCTGTCAACAAGCCTTGGCAGATAACTCAAATATATTAACATATTTGCCCTGCTGTATTTTTTTTATGGTTCTTGGCTTTAAATGACCATGCAAGGAGGGAGTGTAGAGGGGAAGGAATCACCATGTAAGGCCACTTTCCTTTTCGGAATTAAATTAATTGGCGGACGCTTGTCCCCCATGAGAGTGTTGTTCTGCAAAGATTCTGGTGGGCCTATTGCAAGCTGCGTCTGCGCTATGTTCCCCCCCGAACCTGACTGCATTACCTGCCACATTTTATTTACCATCGCAAACATGCGCATCTGACCCTTACCCCTCAGCCCAAGTGAAGTGTCGCTGTCACATTCTGATTCTGAAAGGGATGAGTCAACCTGGTCATGTCGGTCATGTATAAATGTGGAGGGCTTACCAGGAATGGCAACTGCGTTGTCCTGAGACTCCAGACCAGAAGTAGAAGGACCAGGAACAGCCCCATCATCTCGCTGTATAGAATTGGCAGTATCTTCTTGTTGCTGTGACACCGCCTGTTCCTGAGGAGTAGCAGCCGAAGCCGAAGGCATATCTACTTGTTGCGGTTCCATGTTTGGTTCCACTTGTGATGCGTTCTGCAATAAAGAAAAAAGGTCGCGAGCACTACGGACACCGGCAAAGGGAGGGTTAATAGAACCCAAGCCTGACCTATTATTTGTATTTATGCTCGCATTCCCCATATCATTTCCCCTTGACAAACTGAGAGTGCTATGAGCCCTGACAGAATCCTGCCCCAATGCTCCATGTCCTTCATCCACACCCCTACCTTGCAATGAATTGATGAAGCAGAATTGTCCCTGAACTCATTTGCCTGGAAAGTTGGTATCGCATTCATAGCCACATTCGCAACATTTTGCACATTCACAGCCGAAACATTCATAGGAACAGCTTGTGCATTCATACTGGAAGCCCCTATATTTGCCACAGCGTGCGCATTCATACTGTGACTGTGCATATTTGTGAAGCTAGCTGCGCCTCTGGCTGTGTTTGATGGCGCGCTACTTTGTGGATAAGCTGCTCTATTATGTTGAAGCGCAACATTAAATTGTCCCTGAGCATGGGAGTAGTGAATCTGAGCCTGGGCGTGCTGACCCTGTGGTTCGATAGCACTTATTTGCCCTCCAGAATGATTACCTGTTTCATGAACTAGCGCCCTAGCTCTTGATAACATGCCCCTACCCAAGGGGTTTAGTCTATTAGCCCATGCTACAACCCCCCTCCTACTTTTCAAGCCTCTGTGGGAGCCTACGCTAAGAGAAGAAACTCTATCCTGAGACCCCGTACCAGCAAATGCCAATCTGCCAAGAACGCGTGATGGCGCCCTCCTCTGCCGTACCTGAGGACCCCTGCGGCCTAGTAACCCACCCCTGGCCGACATCCTCTCATTATGCTCACTTTCACGGAGCTGCAGAGGATGCGACCGTTCCCTCGAAGTCCCGACACTGCTATGGCCGACGAAACCGGAACCGGAAGTGGATGGGCGCGTGACCGGAACTTCCGGTTGTGCACTTACAATTGGACCCGGAGGACCTGCGGCCTGGCTTGGAGGACCGGACACCGGCATCGCGTGGAGAGGACCCGGAAGACCCGACGGAGGACCTTGAAGACCCGATGGAGGAGCCTGCATACCCGACGGAGACATCGCCGCTACTAAGGACGCTAGGATTGAGGACACCGCCGAGACAGCTGACGGAGGAATCGCGGACAGAAGAGAGGAGACCGCCGATTCAGGTAAGACCACATGTTGGCCTAGATGAGGAGAAGGGGGGACAACGGGCATCACAGGGGCTTGAGGCGCCGCCGGGAAAGCAACCGCGGATACATTTTGTGCATCAGCCTGGGCCGAAATTGCTTGAAGGCCCGAAACGGGCCCTGCTACCGCCACACTCCCAAGGCCTGTGTTGGACTGGGAAACCAAAACGGGGGCCGAGTGAGCCACAGGGGACACCAACGAAAGGGCCCTGAGCAACCGGTGAGCCGGTTGTTAAGTGGGTTTCAATAACTACAGCAGGGGTTGCAATTGCCACGTGGGCCGGGCCCCTGTCTTAAATAGGCCTTGCTATTGGGGATACCACGGTATCCAAATAGGCCCCAGCCTGAACATGCGGTGTGGCCGGAGGGGGACTTAAAGCCTGAGGCCTAGTAGATTGGAGACAGGCTGATAGTTCATCAGGCCTAGCCATTGCAACTGATGCATAGGCTGAATCATCTCCTTCAACCCCTTCACTTGCTGCATGTATATCTAGCCTACTAGCTGTGTGACTAATCTGTTTTTTCTGTGTTCTACTAGCACTAGGCCTAGCCTCTGTAGTGTACTGTGTAGGTGGTATTATGTCATCTAGCTCTTCAATATCATCTTGTGCACTTATCTGTTTTTTCTGTTTGTCTGATCCAGGTTTCTCAAACACCAACTCGTGGAAGCGCTGTGGAGGGAGTTTGGATTGTCTGGATCGCTGCATTGTTCACAGAAATGAAGAATTACCCTGAACAATAACAGAAAGAACTCGTCTGCACCGGATTCCAGGAAGAAGAGGGCCAGGAAGCTGATGATCCCCACTTTTAAGGTGAGTAGTGGGCCCCTCCCTTGCATGCAACATTGTTGCAACTAACCTCCCTAACCAGCCCTCTTCTCCTATCTCTCCGTACGGCTTTAACCCTTAGCTTTGCTCCAGGCCCAATTGTGCCCTACACTGCCTTTAGCATTGGGCAAACTTCTGTAGCACTGGGCAAACTTCTGTAGCGCTGGGCAAACTTCTGTAGCACTGGGCAAACTTCTGTAGCACTGGGCAAACTTCTGTAGCACTGGGCAAACTTCTGTAGCACTGGGCAAACTTCTGTAGCACTGGGCAAACTTCTGTAGCGCTTGTCAAACTTCCGTAGCACTGGGCAAATTTCAGTAGCGCTGGGCAAACTTCTGTAGCGCTGGGCAAACTTCTGTAGCGCTGGGCAAACTTCTGTAGCGCTGGGCAAACTTCTGTAGCGCTGGGCAAACTTATGTAGTGCTGGGCAAACTTCTGTAGCGCTGGGATATCTTGCTACAAAACTACAGGGTGCCTCACAGCCTGGAAAAGATCAGTAACGGTTAATCATAAAAATAAATAAAATAAAAAAAGTACTTAACATTGTTGAGTGGCATCCAACATTCAGGCGCCCTAGGGTTTCTGTAATAAATGACTGATTAAAACAGTAAACATAACAGTTACGCTGCTGCACCGGTGACGGTTTAATACAATTTTGATGAATACAACAATAAATCTGGTTAGAAATGATGATATGATTAGGCACAGAGGCTAAATGTCATCTAAATTACACAGTCACTTCTATGCACCAAGAGGATTCTGGTTGGTTGTTAGTTCTTATATTTCCTATATGATTATTTTAGCTGATTTTGGATGTGTTTACGTTGCAAAAGATAAAATGGAGTTAAAGTTATTAAAGGTGTATTAAACAGTGCTCCTTTACTAAAAACAAAGGCCTAGATTATGAGTTTTGTGTTAGAGGCTGTGCGGTGCTAACGAGCAGTTTTGTCTCACCGCTCACTTAACTACAGCGCTGGTATTATGAGTTTTCAGAAAACAGTTGTTAAAAGACAAGAAGTGAGCGTTGAGCAAAATTTTATTAATTATCGCACTCCAATACCAGTGCTGCTTAAGTCAGTGGTGAGCTGGTCGTACGTGCTCGTGCACGATTTCCCCATAGGAATCAACGGGGAGAGCCAGCTGAAAAAAGTCTAACACCTGCAAAAAAGCAGTGTAAAACTCAGTAACGCAGCCCCATTGATTCCTATGGGGAATTTTTTTTTATATCTACACCTAAAACCCTAACATGAACCCCGAGTCTAAACACCCCTAATCTTAAATTTATTAACCCTAATCTGCTGCCCCCGACATCGCCGACACCTACATTATAATTATAAACCCCTAATCTGGTGCTCCGGACAATACCGCCACCTACATTATATTTATGAACCCCTAATCTGCTGCCCCCACATCTCCAACACCTACATTATATTTATTAACCCCTAATCTGTCGCCCCCAATGTCGCCGCAACCTACCTACACTTATTAACCCCTAATCTGCCGCCCCCAATGTCGCCGCTACTATATTAAATGTATTAACCGCTAAACCTAACCCTAACCCTAACACCCCCTAACTTAAATATAATTTAAATAAATCTAAATAAATATTCCTATCATTAACTACATTATTCCTATTTAAAACTAAATACTTACCTGTAAAATAAACCCTAAGCTAGATAAAATATAACTAATAGTTACATTGTATCTATCTTAGGGTTTATTTTTATTTTACAGGCAAGTTTGTATTTATTTTAACTAGGTAGAATAACTACCTAGCTAAAAATACATACATATTTACCTGTAAAATACAACCTAACCTAAGTTACAATAACACCTAACACTACACTATAATTAAATAAATTAACTAAATTAAATACAATTACCTAAATTAAATTAAATTAGCTAAAGTACAAAAAACAACAAACACTAAATTACAGAAATAATAAACAAATTACGGATATTTAAACTAATTACACCTAATCTAATAGCCCTATTAAAATAAAAAAGCCCCCCAAAATAGAAAAAAACCTAGCCTAAACTAAACTACCAATAGCCCTTAAAAGGGCCTTTTGCTGGGCATTACCCCAAAGTAATCAGCTCTTTTACCTGAAATAAAATACAAACAAACCCCCAACAGTAAAACCCACCACCCACACAACCAACCCCCCAAATAAAATACTAGCTAAAAAAACCTAAGCTCCCCATTGCCCTGAAAAGGGCATTTGGATGGGCATTGTCCTTAAAAGGGCAGTTAGCTCTATTGCAGCCCAAAGTCCCTAACCTAAAAATAAAGCCCACCCAATACATCCTTAAAAAAAAACAACAATAACCCCCTGAAGATCAAATTACTGGGAGAAGTCTTCATCCAAGCCGGGCCAAAGTCCTCAACGAAGCCGGGAGAAGTCTTCATCCAAGCCGGGCGAAGTGGTCCTCCAGACGGGCAGAAGTCTTCATCCAGATGGCATCTTCTATCTTCATCCATCCGATGCGGAGCGGGACCATCTTCAAGACATCCGACGCGGTGCATCCTCTTCTTCCGACGACTAAAGCTAAATGAAGGTACCTTTAAGTGACGTCATCCAAGATGGTGTCCCTTAGATTCCGATTGGCTGATAGAATTCTATCAGCCAATCGGAATTAAGGTAGAAAAAATCCTATTGGCTGATACAATCAGCCAATAGGATTGAAGTTCAATCCTATTGGCTGCTCCAATCAGCCAATAGGATTGAACTTGCATTCTATTGGTTGTTCTAATCAGCCAATAGAATGCAAGCTCAATCCTATTGGCTGATTGCATCAGTCAATAGGATTTTTTCTACCTTAATTCTTATTGGCTGATAGAATTCTATCAGCCAATCGGAATTGAAGGGACGCCATCTTGGATGACGTCACTTAAAGGTACCGTCATTTAGTGTTAGTCATCGGAAGGATCCACGTCGGATGTCTTGAAGATGGACCCGCTCCGCGTCGTTTGGATGAAGATAGAAGATGCCGTCTGGATGAAGACTTCTGCCCGTCTGGAGGACCACTTCACCCGGCTTGGATGAAGACTTTTCCCGGCTTCGTTGAGGACTTCGGCCCGGCTTGGATGAAGACTTCTCCCGGTAAGTCGATCTTCAGGGGGTTAGTGTTAGGTTTTTTTTAAGGGTGTATTGGGTGGGTTTTATTTTTAAGTTAGGGACTTTGGGCTGCAATAGAGCTAACTGCCCTTTTAAGGGCAATGCCCATCCAAATGCCCTTTTCAGGGCAATGGGGAGCTTAGGTTTCTTTAGATAGTATTTTATTTGGGGGGTTGGTTGTGTGGGTGGTGGGTTTTACTGCTGGGGGGGTTGTTTGTATTTTTTTTTTCAGGTAAAAGAGTTGATGACTTTGGGGCAATGCCCCGCAAAAGGCCCTTTTAAGGGCTATTGGTAGTTTAGTTTAGTTTAGGCTAGGGTTTTTTTTGTTTTGAGGGGGCTTTTTTATTTTAATAGGGCTATTAGATTAGGTGTAATTAGTTTAAATATCCATAATTTGTTATTTTCTGTAATTTAGTGGGGGTTTTTGTACTTTAGCTAATTTAATTTAATTTAGGTAATTGTATTTAATTCAGTTAATTTATTTAATTATAGTGTAGTGTTAGGGGTGATAGGATTAGGGTTAGATTTAGGTTTGGCTGCGAAGTTGGGGGCGGCAGATTAGGGGTTAATAAATAGTATGTAGGTGTCAGTGATGTTGGGGGCAGCAGATTAGGGGTTAATACATATAATGTAGGTGGCGGCGGTGTCCGGAGCGGCAGATTAGGGGTTAAAATTTTTATTATAGTGTTTGCGATGCGGGAGGGCCTCGGTTTAGGGGTTAATAGGTAGTTTATGGGTGTTAGTGTACTTTTTAGCACTTTAGATATGAGTTTTATGTTACGGCGATGTAGTGTAAAACTCATAACTACTGACTTTTAAATGTGTTAGGACTCTTGATGGGGTAGGGTGTATCGCTCACTTTTTGGCCTCCCAGGACAGACTCGTAATACCGGCGCTATGGAAGTCCCATAGAAAAAAGACTTCACAAAGTTTACGTAAGTCGTTTTGCGGTAAGGCCAAAGAAGTGTGCGGTGACCCTAAACCTTCAAGATTCGTAATAGCAGCGGGTGTAAAAAAAGCAGCGTTAGGACCTCTTAACGCTGCTTTTTTACCCTAACGCACAACTTGTAATCTAGGCGAAAGTTAATATAAAAATAAATAGACTGTGTAAAAAAAAAAAAAATCAGCAAAATGAGCACACACATACAAACATACAAACATATAAACACATACACACACATACAAACACATAAACACATACACACACACATACAAACGCATAAACACAAACATACACATACACACACATGCAAACACATAAACATATACACACACACATACATACGCACATACACACACAAATATACACACACATACAAACACATAAACACATATATACACACATACTCAAACATACATACACATACATACAAACACGCATACACACACACACACACACACATATGCACTCATAAGCACAAACATACATATACACACATACATATATACTTACATACACACTCATACAAACACACACATATATATACATATATACAAAACATACACATACACACATACATACACAAACATAAATACACACACACATACATATACACACACATATACACATACATACACAAATATAAATACACACACACACACATACATATACACACACATTCACACACATACCTACATAGATACATACATACATACACACATGCGTACACACATATATATATATATATATATATATATATATACACACATGCATGTATACACACACATAAATACATACATACATATACACACACATACCTACACAAACACACACACATACAGACACAGACACACACATACATTCACACACATACATACACACAGACATACATACATACACACATAAAATGCATACATATATATATATACACACATGCATGCATACACACATATAAACAAAATACATACATACATACACACACATACCTACACAAACACACACACATACAGACACAGACACATACATACACACACATACCTACACAAACACACACACATACAGACACAGACACATACATACACACACATACCTACACAAACACACACACATACAGACACAGACACATACATACACACACATACCTACACAAACACACACACATACATTCACACACATACATACACACAGACATACATACATACACACATAAATGCATACATATATATATATACACACATGCATGCATACACACATATAAACAAAATACATACATAGATACACACACACTTTATTGCGTTACTTGTCGATGGTGTGGCTGCTTCTATACCACACCACACCACACAGGTTCATTCACAAGTAATGCGGCTAAACCTCTTATTTTCTGCAGGGCACCCAGTTCTTATAATGTGATTAATTCGTTAGTTATTAACAGGCTCATAATCCTCCTGCTCACCAGCAATCATGTGCGTCTTGTTAACCTACTTTACATAGCAGCACAGGAAAGTCTTACTTAAAGGGACATTCTACACCAGAATATTTATTGATTTAAAAGATAGATAATCCTTTTATTACCCATTCCCTAGTTTTGCATAACCAACACAGTTATATTAATATACGTTTTACCTCTGTGATTTTATCTTGTATCTAAGAACTAAACGTGCGTGAGCACAGTGTTATCTATATGAAACACATGAACTAACACCCTTTAGTGGTGAAAAACTGTCAAAATGCCCTGAGCTAAGAGGCGGCCTTCAAGGGCTTAGAAATTAGCATATGAACCTCCTAGATTTAGCTTTAAACTAAGAATACCAAGAGAAGAAAATTGTTTAAAATTACATGCCCTATCTGAATAAGGAAAGTTTGTTTTGGACTAGACTATCCCTTTAATGCTTTAGAAATACACAACCAATGTCAGATCTCATAGTGATAGCTAGTCATGCATTATAGGGTTACATACGGCAACTAAAGGGTTACACCAGTGGCGTAGCGTGGCTTCTCAGCGCCCAGGGCAAGGCAAGAATTGCGCCCCCCTAATCCATTAGCGCTGACTGAGTCTCTTCCACCAGTACAGTAGGGATTGGCAAATTTGCTTTGAATATAGGAGACAGCTCAACAACTTAGGAGACAGGTTTTTGTTTTAAAACAAACAAAGCTTTATTTTAACAACAAAAATATATACTATATATATATATATAGAATTCTAAACTCTACATTCATCCTTAAAAATTAGGATTCAATATGGTTGCAGGCAACCATTACTTTATTATATACATTAAGTAAGTACATTATATAACTTAACAATTACATTTTTTATGGTTTAATATTTAAACATGGGATTTAATTTTTAAATACATCTGAGCCAGCATGCCAGAGTGTGAGAGTGATCTATGCTGCTTCAAAGTGAAAGCTGGTTATTTTTTTTTAATTCATTTTTAACCTGGGTAAAACATACAAGATGTAGATCATCTACATCTTGTAAGTTTTATTTTACCCAGGTTAAAAATGAATTTGAAATAAAATAACCAGCTTTCACTTTAAAGCAGCATGGATCACTCTCACACTCTGGCATGCTGGCTGGCTCAGACTCTGGGTCCTTTGGAAGTTGGAATTTGGCTGGCTGGCTCAGAGTGACTCTGGGTCCTTTGGAACTTGGCTGGCTGGCCCTGCGACGTCACCTGGGTAACGGTAGAGGCTAAGCTGCATTTTGCGTGCGTTGCCATTTCCAATCCCTATTCCCCAGGGCCCAGGCAAAAACAGGGGCTATAATAATTTAATTATAATTCTGGCTGGCAGTGGCACTGGTGGTCTGGTTCTGATACGGTCCCGGTGATGAGTTTGGTAATTTCTGTTGACACTACTTACCTTATCATTGCGGGCGCGGCGTACTAGTCAGTCTGACTCCACTCTGGCTCTGCTGCTCTGACTTCTTCCTCCCTCCTGACATGTGCGCTGGGAGTGGGAGTGGACCGTGCTAACTAGTGGCATAAACACTAGTCTAGCAGCAGGTAACGATCGGATAGGATTACACTCATAAAATTATGATATTTAAATCATTAAACAGCACGTCTTGACTTCAAAGTAGTAGACAGTTCACTTGAGAGACAGAACAGCTGGGCGCAGGCGCCTGTCAGATTTTTTAGCCTCCCTGTAGCGCCGCTGGGAGTGGGACTGTGACTGTCTACTGTCTTGAGATGGTGGGGACTGGGGAGGCTGGGAGCCAAGCATTTTGTGTCCCCCAGAATTTTGCGCCCGGGGCAACCGCCCCTGTGCCCCCCCCCACGCTACGCCACTGGGTTACACTATATCACTAATTGTCAATGCCTGGGAGATCACAGCCCCCTGCTGCAGGTGTCACACAGAATTACATTAATACATAGTGGTGCACTATATCAGTGATTGTTAGACAGTGTATAGGGACACCTGAGAGATCACATCCCCCGCTGCTGGTGTCACACAGAATTACATTAATACATAGGGGTACACTATATCACTAATTGTCAAAGCCTGGGAGATCACAGCCCCCCGCTGCTGGTGTCACACAGAATTACATTAATACATAGGGGTACACTATATCACTAATTGTCAATGCCTGGGAGATCACAGCCCCCTGCTGCAGGTGTCACACAGAATTACATTAATACATAGTGGTGCACTATATCAGTGATTGTTAGACAGTGCCTAGGGGTACCTGAGAGATCACAGCCCCCTGCTGCAGGTGTCACACAGAATTAAATTAATACATAGGGCTGCACTATATCAGTGATTGTTAGACAGTGTCTAGGGGCACCTTAGAGGTTACAGCCCCCCGCTGCAGGTGTCAAACAGAATTACATTAATACATAGGGGTGCACTATATCAGTGATTGTTAGACAGTGTCTAGGGGCACCTTAGAGGTTACAGCCCCCCGCTGCAGGTGTCTCACAGAATTACATTAATACATAGGGGTGCACTATGCCAGTGATTGTTAGACAGTGTCTAGGGGCACCTGAGAGGTTACAGCCCCCGCTGCAGGTGTCACACAGAATTACATTAATACATAGGAGTGCACTATATCAGTGATTGTTAGACAGTGCCTAGGGGCACCTGAGAGGTTACAGCCCCCTGCTGCAGGTGTCACACAGAATTACATTAATACATAGGGGTGCACTATATCAGTGATTGTTAGACAGTGTCTAGGGGCACCTGAGAGGTTACAGCCCCCCGCTGCAGGTGTCTCACAGAATTACATTAATACATAGGGGTGCACTATGCCAGTGATTGTTAGACAGTGTCTAGGGGCACCTGAGAGGTTACAGCCCCCGCTGCAGGTGTCACACAGAATTACATTAATACATAGGGGTGCACTATATCAGTGATTGTTAGACAGTGCCTAGGGGCACCTGAGAGGTTACAGCCCCCTGCTGCAGGTGTCACACAGAATTACATTAATACATAGGGGTGCACTATATCAGTGATTGTTAGACAGTGTCTAGGGGCACCTGAGAGGTTACAGCCCCCCGCTGCAGCTGTCTCACAGAATTACATTAATACATAGGGGTGCACTATATCAGTGATTGTTAGACAGTGTCTAGGGGCACCTGAGAGGTTACAGCCCCCCGCTGCAGCTGTCTCACAGAATTACATTAATACATAGGGGTGCACTATATCAGTGATTGTTAGACAGTGCCTAGGGGCACCTGAGAGGTTACAGCCCCCTGCTGCAGGTGTCACACAGAATTACATTATTATATAGGAGTACACTATATCAGTGATTGTTAGACAGTGCCTAGGGGCACCTGAGAGGTTACAACCCCCTGCTGCAGGTGTCATACAGAATTACATTAATACATAGGAGTGCACTATATCAGTGATTGTCAGACAGTGTCTAGGGGCACCTTAGAGGTTACAGCCCCCTGCTGCAGGTGTCACATAGAATTACATTAATACATAGGGCTGCACTATATCAGTGATTGTTAGACATTGTCTAGGGGCACCTTAGAGATCACAGCCCCCAGCTGCAGGGGTCTCACAGAATTACATTAATACATAGGGGTACACTATATCAGTGATTGTTAGACACTGCCTAGGGGCACCTGAGAGATCACAGCCCCCTGCTGCAGCGTTCTCACAGAATTACATTAATACATAGGGGTGCACTATATCAGTGATTGTTAGACAGTGCCTAGGGGCACCTGAGAGATCACAGCCCCCCGCTGCAGGTGTCTCACAGAATTACATTAATGCATAGGGGTGCACTATATCAGTGATTGTTAGACAGTGCCTAGGGGCACCTGAGAGATCACAGCCCCCCGCTGCTGCTGTCTCACAGAATTACATTAATACATAGGGGTGCACTATATCAGTGATTTTTAGACAGTGTCTAGGGGCACCTAAGAGGTTACAGCCCTCAGCTGAAGGTGTCACACAGAATTACATTAATACATAGGGGTGCACTATATCAGTGATTGTTAGACAGTGTCTAGGGGCACCTTGGAGGTTACAGCCCCCTGCTGCAGGTGTCACACATAATTACATTAATACATAGGGGTGCACTATATCAGTAATTGTTAGACAGTGTCTAGGGGCACCTTAGAGGTTATAGCCCCCTGCTGCAGCTGTCTCTCAGAATTACATTAATACATAGGGGTGCCCTATATCAGTGATTGTTAGACAGTGCCTAGGGGCACCTTAGAGATCACAGCCCCCCGCTGCAGGTGTCACACAGAATTGCATTAATACATAGGGGTGCACTATATCAGTGATTGTTATACAGTGTCTAGGGGCACCTGAGAGGTTACAGCCCTCAGCTGAAGGTGTCACACAGAATTACATTAATACATAGGGGTGCACTATATCAGTGATTGTTAGACAGTGTCTAGGGGCACCTGAGAGGTTACAGCCCCCCGCTGCAGCTGTCTCACAGAATTACATTAATACATAGGGGTGCACTATATCAGTGATTGTTAGACAGTGTCTAGGGGCACCTGAGAGGTTACAGCCCTCAGCTGAAGGTGTCACACAGAATTACATTTATACATAGGGCTGCACTATATCATTGATTGTAAGACAGTGTCTAGGGGCACCTTAGAGGTTACAGCCCCCCGCTGCAGGTGTCACACAGAATTACATTAATACATAGGGATGCACTATATCAGTGATTGTTAGACAGTGCCTAGGGGCACGTGAGAGGTTACAGCCCCCTGCTGCAGCTGTCTCACAGAATTACATTAATACATAGGGGTGCACTATATCAGTGATTGTTTGACAGTGTCTAGGGGCACCTTAGAGGTTACAGCCCCCCGCTGCAGGTGTCACACAGAATTACATTAATACATAGGGGTGCACTATATCAGTGATTGTTAGACAGTGTCTAGGGGCACCTTAGAGGTTACAGCCCCCCGCTGCAGGTGTCACACAGAATTACATTAATACATAGGGGTGCACTATATCAGTGATTGTTAGACAGTGTCTAGGGGCACCTGAGAGGTTACAGCCCCCCGCTGCAGGTGTCACACAGAATTACATTAATACATAGGGGTGCACTATATCAGTGATTGTTAGACAGTGTCTAGGGGCACCTGAGAGATCACAGCCCCCAGCTGCAGCTGTCACACAGAATTACATTAATACATAGGGGTGCACTGTATCAGTGATTGTTAGACAGTGTCTAGGGGCACCTGAGAGGTTACAGCCCCCTGCTGCAGGTGTCACACAGAATTACATTAATACATAGGGGTGCACTATATCAGTGATTGTTAGACAGTGTCTAGGGGCACCTGAGAGGTTACAGCCCCCCGCTGCAGGTGTCACACAGAATTACATTAATACATAGGAGTGCACTATATCAGTGATTGTTAGACAGTGTCTAGGGGCACCTTAGAGGTTACAGCCCCCCGCTGCAGCTGTCACACAGAATTACATTAATACATAGGGGTGCACTATATCAGTGATTGTTAGACAGTGCCTAGGGGCACATGAGAGGTTACAGCCCCCTGCTGCAGGTGTCACACAGAATTACATTAATACATAGGGGTGCACTATATCAGTGATTGTTAGACAGTGTCTAGGGGCACCTTAGAGGTTACAGCCCCCAGCTGCAGCTGTCTCACAGAATTACATTAATACATAGGGGTGCACTATATCAGTGATTGTGAGACAGTGTCTAGGGGCACCTTAGAGGTTACAGCCCCCCGCTGAAGGTGTCACACAGAATTACATTAATACATAGGGATGCACTATATCAGTGGTTGTTAGACAGTGCCTAGGGGCACCTGAGAGGTTACAGTCCCCTGCTGCAGGTGTCATACAGAATTACATTAATACATAGGGGTGCACTATATCAGTGATTGTTAGACAGTGTCTAGGGGCACCTTAGAGGTTACAGCCCCCAGCTGAAGGTGTCACACAGAATTACATTAATACATAGGGATGCACTATATCAGTGATTGTTAGACAGTGTCTAGGGGCACCTTAGAGGTTACAGCCCCCCGCTGCAGGTGTCACACAGAATTACATTAATACATAGGGGTGCACTATATCAGTGATTGTTAGACAGTGCCTAGGGGCTCCTTAGAGATCACAGCCCCCCACTGCAGCTGTCTCACGGAATTACATTAATACATAGGAGTGCACTATATCAGTGATTGTTAGACAGTGTCTAAGGGCACCTTAGAGGTTACAGCCCCCCGCTGCAGGTGTCACACAGAATTAAATTAATACATAGGGGTGCACTATATCAGTGATTGTTAGACAGTGTCTAGGGGCACCTTAGAGGTTACAGCCCCCCGCTGCAGGTGTCAAACAGAATTACATTAATACATAGGGGTGCACTATATCAGTGATTGTTAGACAGTGTCTAGGGGCACCTTAGAGGTTACAGCCCCCCGCTGCAGGTGTCACACAGAATTACATTAATACATAGGGGTGCACTATGCCAGTGATTGTTAGACAGTGTCTAGGGGCACCTGAGAGGTTACAGCCCCCCGCTGCAGGTGTCACACAGAATTACATTAATACATAGGGGTGCACTATGCCAGTGATTGTTAGACAGTGTCTAGGGGCACCTGAGAGGTTACAGCCCCCCGCTGCAGGTGTCACACAGAATTACATTAATACATAGGAGTGCACTATATCAGTGATTGTTAGACAGTGCCTAGGGGCACCTGAGAGGTTACAGCCCCCTGCTGCAGGTGTCACACAGAATTACATTTATACATAGGGGTGCACTATATCAGTGATTGTTAGACAGTGCCTAGGGGCACCTGAGAGATCACAGCCCCCCGCTGCTGCTGTCTCACAGAATTACATTAATACATAGGGGTGCACTATATCAGTGATTGTTAGACAGTGTCTAGGGGCACCTTGGAGGTTACAGCCCTCAGCTGAAGGTGTCACACAGAATTACATTAATACATAGGGGTGCACTATATCAGTGATTGTTAGACAGTGTCTAGGGGCACCTTGGAGGTTACAGCCCCCTGCTGCAGGTGTCACACATAATTACATTAATACATAGGGGTGCACTATATCAGTAATTGTTAGACAGTGTCTAGGGGCACCTTAGAGGTTATAGCCCCCTGCTGCAGCTGTCTCTCAGAATTACATTAATACATAGGGGTGCCCTATATCAGTGATTGTTAGACAGTGCCTAGGGGCACCTTAGAGATCACAGCCCCCCGCTGCAGGTGTCACACAGAATTACATTAATACATAGGGGTGCACTATATCAGTGATTGTTATACAGTGTCTAGGGGCACCTGAGAGGTTACAGCCCTCAGCTGAAAGTGTCACACAGAATTACATTAATACATAGGGGTGCACTATATCAGTGATTGTTAGACAGTGTCTAAGGGCACCTGAGAGGTTACAGCCCCCCGCTGCAGCTGTCTCACAGAATTACATTAATACATAGGGGTGCACTATATCAGTGATTGTTAGACAGTGTCTAGGGGCACCTGAGAGGTTACAGCCCTCAGCTGAAGGTGTCACACAGAATTACATTTATACATAGGGCTGCACTATATCATTGATTGTAAGACAGTGTCTAGGGGCACCTTAGAGGTTACAGCCCCCCGCTGCAGGTGTCACACAGAATTACATTAATACATAGGGATGCACTATATCAGTGATTGTTAGACAGTGCCTAGGGGCACGTGAGAGGTTACAGCCCCCTGCTGCAGCTGTCTCACAGAATTACATTAATACATAGGGGTGCACTATATCAGTGATTGTTAGACAGTGTCTAGGGGCACCTTAGAGGTTACAGCCCCCCGCTGCAGGTGTCACACAGAATTACATTAATACATAGGGGTGCACTATATCAGTGATTGTTAGACAGTGTCTAGGGGCACCTTAGAGGTTACAGCCCCCCGCTGCAGGTGTCACACAGAATTACATTAATACATAGGGGTGCACTATATCAGTGATTGTTAGACAGTGTCTAGGGGCACCTGAGAGGTTACAGCCCCCCGCTGCAGGTGTCACACAGAATTACATTAATACATAGGGGTGCACTATATCAGTGATTGTTAGACAGTGTCTAGGGGCACCTGAGAGATCACAGCCCCCAGCTGCAGCTGTCACACAGAATTACATTAATACATAGGGGTGCACTGTATCAGTGATTGTTAGACAGTGTCTAGGGGCACCTGAGAGGTTACAGCCCCCTGCTGCAGGTGTCACACAGAATTACATTAATACATAGGGGTGCACTATATCAGTGATTGTTAGACAGTGTCTAGGGGCACCTGAGAGGTTACAGCCCCCCGCTGCAGGTGTCACACAGAATTACATTAATAAATAGGAGTGCACTATATCAGTGATTGTTAGACAGTGTCTAGGGGCACCTTAGAGGTTACAGCCCCCCGCTGCAGCTGTCACACAGAATTACATTAATACATAGGGGTGCACTATATCAGTGATTGTTAGACAGTGCCTAGGGGCACCTGAGAGGTTACAGCCCCCTGCTGCAGGTGTCACACAGAATTACATTAATACATAGGGGTGCACTATATCAGTGATTGTTAGACAGTGTCTAGGGGCACCTTAGAGGTTACAGCCCCCAGCTGCAGCTGACTCACAGAATTACATTAATACATAGGGGTGCACTATATCAGTGATTGTGAGACAGTGTCTAGGGGTACCTTAGAGGTTACAGCCCCCCGCTGAAGGTGTCACACAGAATTACATTAATACATAGGGATGCACTATATCAGTGGTTGTTAGACAGTGCCTAGGGGCACCTGAGAGGTTACAGTCCCCTGCTGCAGGTGTCATACAGAATTACATTAATACATAGGGGTGCACTATATCAGTGATTGTTAGACAGTGTCTAGGGGCACCTTAGAGGTTACAGCCCCCAGCTGAAGGTGTCACACAGAATTACATTAATACATAGGGATGCACTATATCAGTGATTGTTAGACAGTGTCTAGGGGCACCTTAGAGGTTACAGCCCCCCGCTGCAGGTGTCACACAGAATTACATTAATACATAGGGGTGCACTATATCAGTGATTGTTAGACAGTGTCTAGGGGCACCTTAGAGGTTACAGCCCCCCGCTGCAGGTGTCACACAGAATTACATTAATACATAGGGGTGTACTATATCAGTGATTGTTAGACAGTGCCTAGGGGCTCCTTAGAGATCACAGCCCCCCACTGCAGCTGTCTCACAGAATTACATTAATACATAGGAGTGCACTATATCAGTGATTGTTAGACAGTGTCTAAGGGCACCTTAGAGGTTACAGCCCCCCGCTGCAGGTGTCACACAGAATTAAATTAATACATAGGGGTGCACTATATCAGTGATTGTTAGACAGTGTCTAGGGGCACCTTAGAGGTTACAGCCCCCCGCTGCAGGTGTCACACAGAATTACATTAATACATAGGGGTGCACTATATCAGTGATTGTGAGACAGTGTCTAGGGGCACCTGAGAGGTTACAGCCCCCTGCTGCAGGTGTCACACAGAATTACATTAATACATAGGGGTGCACTATATCAGTGATTGTTAGACAGTGTCTAGGGGCACCTGAGAGGTTACAGCCCCCCGCTGCAGCTGTCTCACAGAATTACATTAATACATAGGGGTGCACTATATCAGTGATTGTTAGACAGTGTCTAGGGGCACCTGAGAGGTTACAGCCCCCCGCTGCAGCTGTCTCACAGAATTACATTAATACAAAGGGGTGCACTATATCAGTGATTGTTAGACAGTGTCTAGGGGCACCTGAGAGGTTACAGCCCCCCGCTGCAGCTGTCTCACAGAATTACATTAATTCATAGGGTTGCACTATATCAGTGATTGTTAGACAGTGCCTAGGGGCACCTGAGAGGTTACAGCCCCCTGCTGCAGGTGTCACACAGAATTACATTATTATATAGGAGTGCACTATATCAGTGATTGTTAGACAGTGCCTAGGGGCACCTGAGAGGTTACAACCCCCTGCTGCAGGTGTCATACAGAATTACATTAATATATAGGAGTGCACTATATCAGTGATTGTCAGACAGTGTCTAGGGGCACCTTAGAGGTTACAGCCCCCTGCTGCAGGTGTCACATAGAATTACATTAATACATAGGGGTGCACTATATCAGTGATTGTTAGACAGTGCCTAGGGGCACCTGAGAGGTTACAACCCCCTGCTGCAGGTGTCACACAGAATTACATTAATACATAGGGCTGCACTATATCAGTGATTGTTAGACAGTGTCTAGGGGCACCTGAGAGATCACAGCCCCCAGCTGCAGGTGTCACACAGAATTACATTAATACATAGGGGTGCACTATATCAGTGATTGTTAGACAGTGTCTAGGGGCACCTGAGAGGTTACAGCTCCCTGCTGCAGGTGTCACAAAGAATTACATTAATACATAGGGCTGCACTATATCAGTGATTGTTAGACAGTGTCTAGGGGCACCTGAGAGATCACAGCCCCCTGCTGCAGCGTTCTCACAGAATTACATTAATACATAGGGGTGCACTATATCAGTGATTGTTAGACAGTGCCTAGGGGCACCTGAGAGATCACAGCCCCCCGCTGCAGGTGTCACACAGAATTAACTTAATGCATAGGGGTGCACTATATCAGTGATTGTTAGACAGTGCCTAGGGGCACCTGAGAGATCACAGCCCCCCGCTGCTGCTGTCTCACAGAATTACATTAATACATAGGGGTGTACTATATCAGTGATTGTTAGACAGTGTCTAGGGGCACCTTGGAGGTTACAGCCCCCTGCTGCAGGTGTCACACATAATTACATTAATACATAGGGGTGCACTATATCAGTGATTGTTAGACAGTGTCTAGGGGCACCTTAGAGGTTACAGCCCCCTGCTGTAGCTGTCTCACAGAATTACATTAATACATAGGGGTGCCCTATATCAGTGATTGTTAGACAGTGCCTAGGGGCACCTTAGAGATCACAGCCCCCCGCTGCAGGTGTCACACAGAATTACATTAATACATAGGGGTGCACTATATCAGTGATTGTTAGACAGTGTCTAGGGGCACCTGAGAGGTTACAGCCCTCAGCTGAAGGTGTCACACAGAATTACATTAATACATAGGGGTGCACTATATCAGTGATTGTTAGACAGTGTCTAGGGGCACCTGAGAGGTTACAGCCCTCAGCTGAAGGTGTCACACAGAATTACATTTATACATAGGGCTGCACTATATCATTGTTTGTTAGACAGTGCCTAGTGGCATCTGAGAGGTCACAGCCCCTCGCTGCAGCTGTCTCACAGAATTACATTAATACAGGGAGTGCGGAATTATTAGGCAAATTAGTATTTTGACCACATCATCCTCTTTATGCATGTTGTCTTACTCCAAGCTGTATAGGCTCGAAACCCTATTACCAATTAAGCATATTAGGTGATGTGCATCTCTGTAATGAGAAGGGGTGTGGTCTAATGACATCAACACCCTATATCAGGTGTGCATAATTATTAGGCAACTTCCTTTCCTTTGGCAAAATGGGTCAAAAGAAGGACTCAACATGCTCAGAAAAGTCAAAAATAGTGAGATATCTTGCAGAGGGATGCAGCACTCTTAAAATTGCAAAGCTTCTGAAGCGTGATCATCGAACAATCAAGTGTTTCATTCAAAATAGTCAACAGGGTCGTAAGAAGCGTGTGGAAAAACCAAGGCGCAAAATAATTGCCCATGAACTGAGAAAAGTCAAGCGTGCAGCTGCCAAGATGCCACTTGCCACCAGTTTGGCCATATTTCAGAGCTGCAACATCACTGGAGTGCCCAAAAGCACAAGGTTTGCAATACTCAGAGACATGGCCAAGGTAAGAAAGGCTGAAAGACGACCACCACTGAACAAGACACACAAGCTGAAACGTCAAGACTGGGCCAAGAAATATCTCAAGATTGATTTTTCTAAGGTTTTATGGACTGATGAAATGAGAGTGAGTCTTGATGGGCCAGATGGATGGGCCCGTGGCTGGATTGGTAAAGGGCAGAGAGCTCCAGTCCGACTCAGACGCCAGCAAGGTGGAGGTGGAGTACTGGTTTGGGCTGGTATCATCAAAGATGAGCTTGTGGGGCCTTTTCGGGTTGAGGATGGAGTCAAGCTCAACTCCCAGTCCTACTGCCAGTTTCTGGAAGACACCTTCTTCAAGCAGTGGTACAGGAAGAAGTCTGCATCCTTCAAGAAAAACATGATTTTCATGCAGGACAATGCTCCATCACACGCGTCCAAGTACTCCACAGCGTGGCTGGCAAGAAAGGGTATAAAAGAAGAAAATCTAATGACATGGCCTCCTTGTTCACCTGATCTGAACCCCATTGAGAACCTGTGGTCCATCATCAAATGTGAGATTTACAAGGAGGGAAAACAGTACACCTCTCTGAACAGTGTCTGAGAGGCTGTGGTTGCTGCTGCACGCAATGTTGATGGTGAACAGATCAAAACACTGACAGAATCCATGGATGGCAGGCTTTTGAGTGTCCTTACAAAGAAAGGTGGCTATATTGGTCACTGATTTGTTTTTGTTTTGTTTTTGAATGTCAGAAATGTATATTTGTGAATGTTGAGATGTTATATTGGTTTCACTGGTAAAAATAAATAATTGAAATGGGTATATATTTGTTTTTTGTTAAGTTGCCTAATAATTATGCACAGTAATAGTCACCTGCACACACAGATATCCCCCTAAAATAGCTAAAACTAAAAACAAACTAAAAACTAGTTCCAAAACTATTGAGCTTTGATATTAATGAGTTTTTTGGGTTCATTGAGAACATGGTTGTTGTTCAATAATAAAATTAATCCTCAAAAATACAACTTGCCTAATAATTCTGCACTCCCTGTATATAGGGGTGCACTATATCATTGATTGTTAGACAGTGTCTAGGGGCACCTGAGAGATCACAGCCCCCAGCTGCAGCTGTCACACAGAATTACATTAATACATAGGGGTACACTATATCACTAATTGTCAATGCCTGGGAGATCACAGCCCCCAGCTGCAGGTGTCACACAGAATTACATTAATACATAGGGGTGCGCTATATCAGTGATTGTTAGACAGTGTCTAGGGGCACCTGAGAGATCACAGCCCCCCGCTGCAGGTGTCACACAGAATTACATTAATACATAGGGGTGCACTATATCAGTGATTGTTAGACAGTGCCTAGGGGCTCCTTAGAGATCAAAGCCCCCCACTGCAGGTGTCACACAGAATTACATTAATACATAGGGGTGCACTATATCAGTGATTGTTAGACAGTGCCTAGGGGCACCTTAGAGGTTACAGCCCCCTGCTGCAGCTGTCTCACAGAATTACATTAATACATAGGGGCGCACTATATCATTGATTGTTAGACAGTGTCTAGGGGCACCTGAGAGATCACAGCCCCCCGCTGCAGGTGTCACACAGAATTACATTAATACATAGGGGTGCACTAAATCAGTGATTGTTAGACAGTGTCTAGGGGCACCTGAGAGGTTACAGCCCCCTGCTGCAGGTGTCACACAGAATTACATTAATACATAGGGGTGCACTATATCGGTGATTGTTACACAGTGCCTAGGGGCACCTTAGTGGTTACAGCCCCCCCCCCGCTGCAGGTGTCACACAGAATTACATTAATACATAGGGGTGCACTATATCAGTGATTGTTAGACAGTGTCTAGGGGCACCTTAGAGGTTACAGCCCCCCGCTGCAGGTGTCACACAGAATTACATTAATACATAGGGGTGCACTATATCAGTGATTGTTAGACAGTGTCTAGGGGCACCTGAGAGATCACAGCCCCCCGATGCAGGTGTCACACAGAATTACATTAATACATAGGGGTGCACTATATCAGTGATTCTTAGACAGTGTCTAGGGGCACCTTAGAGGTTACAGCCCCCCGCTGCAGGTGTCACACAGAATTACATTAATACATAGGGGTGCACTATATCAGTGATTGTTAGACAGTGTCTAGGGCCACCTTAGAGGTTACAGCCCCCTGCTGCAGGTGTCACACAGAATTACATTAATACATAGGGGTGCACTATATCAGTGATTGTTAGACAGTGTCTAGGGGCACCTGAGAGGTTACAGCCCCCTGCTGCAGGTGTCACACAGAATGACATTAATACATAGGGGTGCACTATATCAGTGATTGTTAGACAGTGCCTAGGGGCACCTGAGAGATCACAGCCCCCCAATGCAGGTGTCACACAGAATTACATTAATACATAGGGGTGCACTATATCAGTGATTGTTAGACAGTGCCTAGGGGCACCTTAGAGGTTACAGCCCCCTGCTGCAGCTGTCTCACAGAATTACATTAATACATAGGGGCGCACTATATCAGTGATTGTTAGACAGTGTCTAGGGGCACCTGAGAGATCACAGCCCCCGCTGCAGGTGTCACACAGAATTACATTAATACATAGGGGTGCACTAAATCAGTGATTGTTAGACAGTGTCTAGGGGCACCTGAGAGGTTACAGCCCCCTGCTGCAGGTGTCACACAGAATTACATTAATACATAGGGGTGCACTATATCAGTGATTGTTAGACAGTGTCTAGGGGCACCTTAGAGGTTACAGCCCCCCGCTGCAGGTGTCACACAGAATTACATTAATACATAGGGGTGCACTATATCAGTGATTGTTAGACAGTGTCTAGGGGCACCTGAGAGATCACAGCCCCCTGCTGCAGGTGTCACACAGAATTACATTAATACATAGGGGTGCACTATATCAGTGATTGTTAGACAGTGTCTAGGGCCACCTTAGAGGTTACAGCCCCCTGCTGCAGGTGTCACACAGAATTACATTAATACATAGGGGTGCACAATATCAGTGATTGTTAGACAGTGCCTAGGGGCACCTTAGAGATCACAGCCCCCCGCTGCAGCTGTCTCACAGAATTACATTAATACATAGGGGTGCACTATATCAGTGATTGTTAGACAGTGTCTAGGGGCACCTTAGAGGTTACAGCCCCCTGCTGCAGGTGTCACACAGAATTACATTAATACATAGGGGTACATTATATCAGTGATTGTTAGACAGTGTCTAGGGGCACCTGAGAGGTCACAGCCCCCTGCTGCTGGTGTCACACAGAATTACATTAATACATAGGGGTGCACTATATCAGTGATTGTTAGACAGTGTCTAGGGCCACCTTAGAGGTTACAGCCCCCTGCTGCAGGTGTCACACAGAATTACATTAATACATAGGGGTGCACTATATCAGTGATTGTTAGACAGTGTCTAGGGGCACCTGAGAGGTTACATCCCCCTGCTGCAGGTGTCACACAGAATTACATTAATACATAGGGGTACATTATATCAGTGATTGTTAGACAGTGTCTAGGGGCACCTTAGAGGTTACAGCCCCCCGCTGCAGGTGTCACACAGAATTACATTAATACATAGGGGTGCACTATATCAGTGATTGTTAGACAGTGTCTAGGGCCACCTTAGAGGTTACAGCCCCCTGCTGCAGGTGTCACACAGAATTACATTAATACATAGGGGTGCACAATATCAGTGATTGTTAGACAGTGCCTAGGGGCACCTTAGAGATCACAGCCCCCCGCTGCAGCTGTCTCACAGAATTACATTAATACATAGGGATGCACTATATCAGTGATTGTTAGACAGTGCCTAGGGGCACCTGAGAGATCACAACCCCCCGCTGCAGGTGTCACACAGAATTACATTAATACATAGGGGTGCACTATATAAGTGATTGTTAGACAGTGTCTAGGGGCACCTTGGAGGTTACAGCCCCCAGCTGCAGGTGTCACACAGAATTACATTAATGCATAGGGGTTCACTATATCAGTGATTGTTAGACAGTGCCTAGGGGCACCTGAGAGATCACAACCCCCCGCTGCAGGTGTCACACAGAATTACATTAATACATAGGGGTGCACTATATAAGTGATTGTTAGACAGTGTCTAGGGGCACCTTGGAGGTTACAGCCCCCAGCTGCAGGTGTCACACAGAATTATATTAATACATAGGGGTGCACTATATAAGTGATATTTAGACAGTGTCTAGGGGCACCTTGGAGGTTACAGCCCCCAGCTGCAGGTGTCACACAGAATTACATTAATACATAGGGCTGCACTATATCAGTGATTGTTAGACAGTGCTAGGGGCACCTGAGAAATCACAGCCCCTGCTGCAGGTGTCACACAGAATTACATTAATACATAGTGGTGCACTATATCAGTGATTGTTAGACACTGCCTAGGGCCACCTGAGAGATCACAGCCCCCTGCTGCAGGTGTCACACAGAATTACATTA
This sequence comes from Bombina bombina, assembly GCF_027579735.1. NCBI lineage: Eukaryota > Metazoa > Chordata > Amphibia > Anura > Bombinatoridae > Bombina > Bombina bombina. The sequence goes on from NC_069505.1 coordinate 35,701,053, forward strand.
ATACATAGGGGTGCACTATATCAGTGATTGTTAGACAGTGTCTAGGGGCACCTTAGAGGTTACAGCCCCCTGCTGCAGCTGTCACACAGAATTACATTAATACATAGGGCTGCACTATATCAGTGATTGTTAGACAGTGTCTAGGGGCACCTTAGAGGTTACAGTCCCCTGCTGCAGCTGTCTCACAGAATTACATTAATACATAGGGATGCACTATATCAGTGATTGTTAGACAGTGCCTAGGGGCACCTTAGAGGTTACAGCCCCCCTCTGCAGGTGTCACACAGAATTACATTAATACATAGGGGTGCACTATATCAGTGATTGTTAGACAGTGTCTAGGGGCACCTTAGAGGTTACAGTCCCCTGCTGCAGCTGTCTCACAGAATTACATTAATACATAGGGATGCACTATATCAGTGATTGTTAGACAGTGCCTAGGGGCACCTTAGAGGTTACAGCCCCCTGCTGCAGGTGTCACACAGAATTAAATTAATACATAGGGGTGCACTATATCAGTGATTGTTAGACAGTGCCTAGGGGCACCTTAGAGGTTACAGCCCCCTGCTGCAGGTGTCACACAGAATTACATTAATACATAGGGGTGCACTATATCAGTGATTGTTAGACAGTGCCTAGGGGCACCTTAGAGGTTACAGCCCCCTGCTGAAGGTGTCACACAGAATTACATAAATGCATAGGGCTGCACTATATCAGTGATTGTTAGACAGTGCCTAGGGGCACCTTAGAGGTTACAGCCCCCTGCTGCAGGTGTCACACAGAATTACATTATTATATAGGGGTGCACTATATCAGTGATTGTAAGACAGTGACTAGGGGCACCTGAGAGGTTACAGCCCCCCGCTGCAGGTGTCACACAGAATTACATTAATACATAGGGGTGCACTATATCAGTGATTGTAAGACAGTGACTAGGGGCACCTGAGAGGTTACAGCCCCCCGCTGCAGGTGTCACACAGAATTACATTAATACATAGGGGTACATTATATCAGTGATTGTTAGACAGTGTCTAGGGGCACCTGAGAGGTTACAGCCCCCCCGCTGCAGGTGTCACACAGAATTACATTAGTACATAGGGGTGCAGTATATCAGTGATTGTAAGACAGTGACTAGGGGCACCTGAGAGGTTACAGCCCCCCGCTGCAGGTGTCACACAGAATTACATTAATACATAGGGGTGCACTATATCAGTGATTGTTAGACAGTGTCTAGGGGCACCTGAGAGGTTACAGCCCCCTGCTGAAGGTGTCACACAGAATTACATTAATACATAGGGGTGCACTATATCAGTGATTGTTAGACAGTGCCTAGGGGCACCTGAGAGGTTACAGCCCCCTGCTGCAGCTGTCACACAGAATTACATTAATACATAGGGGTGCACTATATCAGTGATTGTTAGACAGTGTCTAGGGGCACCTGAGAGGTTACAGCCCCCTGCTGCAGGTGTCACACAGAATTACATTAATAAATAGGGCTGCACTATATCAGTGATTGTTAGACAGTGTCTAGGGGCACCTGAGAGTTTACAGCCCTCAGCTGAAGGTGTCACACAGAATTACATTAATACATAGGGCTGCACTATATCTGTGATTGTTAGACAGTGTCTAGGGGCACCTTAGAGGTTACAGCCCCCTGCTGCAGCTGTCACACAGAATTACATTAATACATAGGGCTGCACTATATCAGTGATTGTTAGACAGTGCCTAGGGGCACCTTAGAGGTTACAGCACCCCGCTGCAGGTGTCACACCGAATTACATTAATACATAGGGGTGCACTATATCAGTGATTGTTAGACAGTGTCTAGGGGCACCTGAGAGGTTACAGCCCCCTGCTGCAAGTGTCACACAGAAGTATATTAATAATAGCGGTGCACTATATCAGTGATTGTTAGACAGTGCCTAGGGGCACCTGAGAGGTTACAACCCCCTGCTGCAGGTGTCATACAGAATTACATTAATACATAGGGGTGCACTATATCAGTGATTGTTAGACAGTGTCTCGGGGCACCTTAGAGGTTACAGCCCCCAGCTGCAGGTGTCACACAGAATTACATTAATACATAGGGGTGCACTATATCGGTGATTGTTAGACAGTGCCTAGGGGCACCTTAGAGGTTACAGCCCCCCGCTGCAGGTGTCACACAGAATTACATTAATACATAGGGGTGCACTATATCAGTGATTGTTAGACAGTGTCTAGGGGCACCTTAGAGGTTACAGCCCCCCTGCTGCAGGTGTCACACAGAATTACATTAATACATAGGGGTGCACTATATCAGTGATTGTTAGACAGTGTCTAGGGGCACCTGAGAGATCACAGCCCCCTGCTGCAGGTGTCACACAGAATTACATTAATACATAGGGGTGCACTATATCAGTGATTGTTAGACAGTGTCTAGGGGCACCTGAGAGGTTACAGCCCCCCTGCTGCAGGTGTCACACAGAATTACATTAATACATAGGGGTGCACTATATCAGTGATTGTTAGACAGTGTCTAGGGCCACCTTAGAGGTTACAGCCCCCTGCTGCAGGTGTCACACAGAATTACATTAATACATAGGGGTGCACAATATCAGTGATTGTTAGACAGTGCCTAGGGGCACCTTAGAGATCACAGCCCCCCGCTGCAGCTGTCTCACAGAATTACATTAATACATAGGGATGCACTATATCAGTGATTGTTAGACAGTGCCTAGGGGCACCTGAGAGATCACAACCCCCCAGCTGCAGGTGTCACACAGAATTACATTAATACATAGGGGTGCACTATATAAGTGATTGTTAGACAGTGTCTAGGGGCACCTTGGAGGTTACAGCCCCCAGCTGCAGGTGTCACACAGAATTACATTAATGCATAGGGGTGCACTATATCAGTGATTGTTAGACAGTGCCTAGGGGCACCTGAGAGATCACAACCCCCCGCTGCAGGTGTCACACAGAATTACATTAATACATAGGGGTGCACTATATAAGTGATTGTTAGACAGTGTCTAGGGGCACCTTGGAGGTTACAGCCCCCAGCTGCAGGTGTCACACAGAATTACATTAATACATAGGGGTGCACTATATAAGTGATTGTTAGACAGTGTCTAGGGGCACCTTGGAGGTTACAGCCCCCAGCTGCAGGTGTCACACAGAATTACATTAATACATAGGGCTGCACTATATCAGTGATTGTTAGACAGTGCTAGGGGCACCTGAGAAATCACAGCCCCTGCTGCAGGTGTCACACAGAATTACATTAATACATAGGGGTGCACTATATCAGTGATTGTTAGACACTGCCTAGGGCCACCTGAGAGATCACAGCCCCCTGCTGCAGGTGTCACACAGAATTACATTAATACATAGGGGTGCACTATATCAGTGATTGTTAGACAGTGTCTAGGGGCACCTTAGAGGTTACAGCCCCCTGCTGCAGCTGTCACACAGAATTACATTAATACATAGGGCTGCACTATATCAGTGATTGTTAGACAGTGTCTAGGGGCACCTTAGAGGTTACAGTCCCCTGCTGCAGCTGTCTCACAGAATTACATTAATACATAGGGATGCACTATATCAGTGATTGTTAGACAGTGCCTAGGGGCACCTTAGAGGTTACAGCCCCCCTCTGCAGGTGTCACACAGAATTACATTAATACATAGGGGTGCACTATATCAGTGATTGTTAGACAGTGTCTAGGGGCACCTTAGAGGTTACAGTCCCCTGCTGCAGCTGTCTCACAGAATTACATTAATACATAGGGATGCACTATATCAGTGATTGTTAGACAGTGCCTAGGGGCACCTTAGAGGTTACAGCCCCCTGCTGCAGGTGTCACACAGAATTACATTAATACATAGGGATGCACTATATCAGTGATTGTTAGACAGTGTCTAGGGGCACCTTAGAGGTTACAGCCCCCTGCTGCAGGTGTCACACAGAATTAAATTAATACATAGGGGTGCACTATATCAGTGATTGTTAGACAGTGCCTAGGGGCACCTTAGAGGTTACAGCCCCCTGCTGCAGGTGTCACACAGAATTACATTAATACATAGGGGTGCACTATATCAGTGATTGTTAGACAGTGCCTAGGGGCACCTTAGAGGTTACAGCCCCCTGCTGAAGGTGTCACACAGAATTACATAAATGCATAGGGCTGCACTATATCAGTGATTGTTAGACAGTGCCTAGGGGCACCTTAGAGGTTACAGCCCCCTGCTGCAGGTGTCACACAGAATTACATTATTATATAGGGGTGCACTATATCAGTGATTGTAAGACAGTGACTAGGGGCACCTGAGAGGTTACAGCCCCCCGCTGCAGGTGTCACACAGAATTACATTAATACATAGGGGTGCACTATATCAGTGATTGTAAGACAGTGACTAGGGGCACCTGAGAGGTTACAGCCCCCCGCTGCAGGTGTCACACAGAATTACATTAATACATAGGGGTACATTATATCAGTGATTGTTAGACAGTGTCTAGGGGCACCTGAGAGGTTACAGCCCCCCCGCTGCAGGTGTCACACAGAATTACATTAGTACATAGGGGTGCAGTATATCAGTGATTGTAAGACAGTGACTAGGGGCACCTGAGAGGTTACAGCCCCCCGCTGCAGGTGTCACACAGAATTACATTAATACATAGGGGTGCACTAAATCAGTGATTGTTAGACAGTGTCTAGGGGCACCTGAGAGGTTACAGCCCCTTGCTGAAGGTGTCACACAGAATTACATTAATACATAGGGGTGCACTATATCAGTGATTCTTAGACAGTGCCTAGGGGCACCTGAGAGGTTACAGCCCCCTGCTGCAGCTGTCACACAGAATTACATTAATACATAGGGGTGCACTATATCAGTGATTGTTAGACAGTGTCTAGGGGCACCTGAGAGGTTACAGCCCCCTGCTGCAGGTGTCACACAGAATTACATTAATAAATAGGGCTGCACTATATCAGTGATTGTTAGACAGTGTCTAGGGGCACCTGAGAGTTTACAGCCCTCAGCTGAAGGTGTCACACAGAATTACATTAATACATAGGGCTGCACTATATCTGTGATTGTTAGACAGTGTCTAGGGGCACCTTAGAGGTTACAGCCCCCTGCTGCAGCTGTCACACAGAATTACATTAATACATAGGGCTGCACTATATCAGTGATTGTTAGACAGTTCCTAGGGGCACCTTAGAGGTTACAGCACCCCGCTGCAGGTGTCACACCGAATTACATTAATACATAGGGGTGCACTATATCAGTGATTGTTAGACAGTGTCTAGGGGCACCTGAGAGGTTACAGCCCCCTGCTGCAAGTGTCACACAGAAGTATATTAATAATAGCGGTGCACTATATCAGTGATTGTTAGACAGTGCCTAGGGGCACCTGAGAGGTTACAACCCCCTGCTGCAGGTGTCATACAGAATTACATTAATACATAGGGGTGCACTATATCAGTGATTGTTAGACAGTGTCTCGGGGCACCTTAGAGGTTACAGCCCCCTGCTGCAGGTGTCACACAGAATTACATTAATACATAGGGGTGCACTATATCAGTGATTGTTAGACAGTGTCTAGGGGCAACTGAGAGATCACAGCCCCCAGCTGCAGGTGTCACACAGAATTACATTAATACATAGGGGTGCACTATATCAGTGATTGTTAGACAGTGTCTAGGGGCACCTGAGAGGTTACAGCCCCCCGCTGCAGGTGTCACACAGAATTACATTAATACATAGGGGTGCACTATATCAGTGATTGTTAGACAGTGTCTAGGGGCACCTGAGAGGTTACAGCCCCCCGCTGCAGGTGTCACACAGAATTACATTAATACATAGGGGTGCACTATATCAGTGATTGTTAGACAGTGTCTAGGGGCACCTGAGAGGTCACAGCCCCCCGCTGCAGGTGTCACACAGAATTACATTAATACATAGGGGTGCACTATATCAGTGATTGTTAGACAGTGTCTAGGGGCACCTTAGAGGTTACAGCCCCCAGCTGCAGGTGTCACACAGAATTACATTAATACATAGGGGTGCACTATATCGGTGATTGTTAGACAGTGCCTAGGGGCACCTTAGAGGTTACAGCCCCCCGCTGCAGGTGTCACACAGAATTACATTAATACATAGGGGTGCACTATATCAGTGATTGTTAGACAGTGTCTAGGGGCACCTTAGAGGTTACAGCCCCCCGCTGCAGGTGTCACACAGAATTACATTAATACATAGGGGTGCACTATATCAGTGATTGTTAGACAGTGTCTAGGGGCACCTTAGAGGTTACAGCCCCCCGCTGCAGGTGTCTCACAGAATTACATTAATACATAGGGGTGCACTATGCCAGTGATTGTTAGACAGTGTCTAGGGGCACCTGAGAGGTTACAGCCCCCGCTGCAGGTGTCACACAGAATTACATTAATACATAGGGGTGCACTATATCAGTGATTGTTAGACAGTGCCTAGGGGCACCTGAGAGGTTACAGCCCCCTGCTGCAGGTGTCACACAGAATTACATTAATACATAGGGGTGCACTATATCAGTGATTGTTAGACAGTGTCTAGGGGCACCTGAGAGGTTACAGCCCCCCGCTGCAGGTGTCTCACAGAATTACATTAATACATAGGGGTGCACTATGCCAGTGATTGTTAGACAGTGTCTAGGGGCACCTGAGAGGTTACAGCCCCCGCTGCAGGTGTCACACAGAATTACATTAATACATAGGGGTGCACTATATCAGTGATTGTTAGACAGTGCCTAGGGGCACCTGAGAGGTTACAGCCCCCTGCTGCAGGTGTCACACAGAATTACATTAATACATAGGGGTGCACTATATCAGTGATTGTTAGACAGTGTCTAGGGGCACCTGAGAGGTTACAGCCCCCCGCTGCAGCTGTCTCACAGAATTACATTAATACATAGGGGTGCACTATATCAGTGATTGTTAGACAGTGTCTAGGGGCACCTGAGAGGTTACAGCCCCCCGCTGCAGCTGTCTCACAGAATTACATTAATACATAGGGGTGCACTATATCAGTGATTGTTAGACAGTGCCTAGGGGCACCTGAGAGGTTACAGCCCCCTGCTGCAGGTGTCACACAGAATTACATTATTATATAGGAGTACACTATATCAGTGATTGTTAGACAGTGCCTAGGGGCACCTGAGAGGTTACAACCCCCTGCTGCAGGTGTCATACAGAATTACATTAATACATAGGAGTGCACTATATCAGTGATTGTCAGACAGTGTCTAGGGGCACCTTAGAGGTTACAGCCCCCTGCTGCAGGTGTCACATAGAATTACATTAATACATAGGGCTGCACTATATCAGTGATTGTTAGACAGTGTCTAGGGGCACCTTAGAGATCACAGCCCCCAGCTGCAGGGGTCTCACAGAATTACATTAATACATAGGGGTACACTATATCAGTGATTGTTAGACACTGCCTAGGGGCACCTGAGAGATCACAGCCCCCTGCTGCAGCGTTCTCACAGAATTACATTAATACATAGGGGTGCACTATATCAGTGATTGTTAGACAGAGCCTAGGGGCACTTGAGAGATCACAGCCCCCCGCTGCAGGTGTCTCACAGAATTACATTAATGCATAGGGGTGCACTATATCAGTGATTGTTAGACAGTGCCTAGGGGCACCTGAGAGATCACAGCCCCCCGCTGCTGCTGTCTCACAGAATTACATTAATACATAGGGGTGCACTATATCAGTGATTTTTAGACAGTGTCTAGGGGCACCTAAGAGGTTACAGCCCTCAGCTGAAGGTGTCACACAGAATTACATTAATACATAGGGGTGCACTATATCAGTGATTGTTAGACAGTGTCTAGGGGCACCTTGGAGGTTACAGCCCCCTGCTGCAGGTGTCACACATAATTACATTAATACATAGGGGTGCACTATATCAGTAATTGTTAGACAGTGTCTAGGGGCACCTTAGAGGTTATAGCCCCCTGCTGCAGCTGTCTCTCAGAATTACATTAATACATAGGGGTGCCCTATATCAGTGATTGTTAGACAGTGCCTAGGGGCACCTTAGAGATCACAGCCCCCCGCTGCAGGTGTCACACAGAATTGCATTAATACATAGGGGTGCACTATATCAGTGATTGTTATACAGTGTCTAGGGGCACCTGAGAGGTTACAGCCCTCAGCTGAAGGTGTCACACAGAATTACATTAATACATAGGGGTGCACTATATCAGTGATTGTTAGACAGTGTCTAAGGGCACCTGAGAGGTTACAGCCCCCCGCTGCAGCTGTCTCACAGAATTACATTAATACATAGGGGTGCACTATATCAGTGATTGTTAGACAGTGTCTAGGGGCACCTGAGAGGTTACAGCCCTCAGCTGAAGGTGTCACACAGAATTACATTTATACATAGGGCTGCACTATATCATTGATTGTAAGACAGTGTCTAGGGGCACCTTAGAGGTTACAGCCCCCCGCTGCAGGTGTCACACAGAATTACATTAATACATAGGGATGCACTATATCAGTGATTGTTAGACAGTGCCTAGGGGCACGTGAGAGGTTACAGCCCCCTGCTGCAGCTGTCTCACAGAATTACATTAATACATAGGGGTGCACTATATCAGTGATTGTTTGACAGTGTCTAGGGGCACCTTAGAGGTTACAGCCCCCCGCTGCAGGTGTCACACAGAATTACATTAATACATAGGGGTGCACTATATCAGTGATTGTTAGACAGTGTCTAGGGGCACCTTAGAGGTTACAGCCCCCCGCTGCAGGTGTCACACAGAATTACATTAATACATAGGGGTGCACTATATCAGTGATTGTTAGACAGTGTCTAGGGGCACCTGAGAGGTTACAGCCCCCCGCTGCAGGTGTCACACAGAATTACATTAATACATAGGGGTGCACTATATCAGTGATTGTTAGACAGTGTCTAGGGGCACCTGAGAGATCACAGCCCCCAGCTGCAGCTGTCACACAGAATTACATTAATACATAGGGGTGCACTGTATCAGTGATTGTTAGACAGTGTCTAGGGGCACCTGAGAGGTTACAGCCCCTTGCTGCAGGTGTCACACAGAATTACATTAATACATAGGGGTGCACTATATCAGTGATTGTTAGACAGTGTCTAGGGGCACCTGAGAGGTTACAGCCCCCCGCTGCAGGTGTCACACAGAATTACATTAATACATAGGAGTGCACTATATCAGTGATTGTTAGACAGTGTCTAGGGGCACCTTAGAGGTTACAGCCCCCCGCTGCAGGTGTCACACAGAATTACATTAATACATAGGGGTGCACTATATCAGTGATTGTTAGACAGTGCCTAGGGGCACATGAGAGGTTACAGCCCCCTGCTGCAGGTGTCACACAGAATTACATTAATACATAGGGGTGCACTATATCAGTGATTGTTAGACAGTGTCTAGGGGCACCTTAGAGGTTACAGCCCCCAGCTGCAGCTGTCTCACAGAATTACATTAATACATAGGGGTGCACTATATCAGTGATTGTGAGACAGTGTCTAGGGGCACCTTAGAGGTTACAGCCCCCCGCTGAAGGTGTCACACAGAATTACATTAATACATAGGGATGCACTATATCAGTGGTTGTTAGACAGTGCCTAGGGGCACCTGAGAGGTTACAGTCCCCTGCTGCAGGTGTCATACAGAATTACATTAATACATAGGGGTGCACTATATCAGTGATTGTTAGACAGTGTCTAGGGGCACCTTAGAGGTTACAGCCCCCAGCTGAAGGTGTCACACAGAATTACATTAATACATAGGGATGCACTATATCAGTGATTGTTAGACAGTGTCTAGGGGCACCTTAGAGGTTACAGCCCCCCGCTGCAGGTGTCACACAGAATTACATTAATACATAGGGGTGCACTATATCAGTGATTGTTAGACAGTGCCTAGGGGCTCCTTAGAGATCACAGCCCCCCACTGCAGCTGTCTCACAGAATTACATTAATACATAGGAGTGCACTATATCAGTGATTGTTAGACAGTGTCTAAGGGCACCTTAGAGGTTACAGCCCCCCGCTGCAGGTGTCACACAGAATTAAATTAATACATAGGGGTGCACTATATCAGTGATTGTTAGACAGTGTCTAGGGGCACCTTAGAGGTTACAGCCCCCCGCTGCAGGTGTCAAACAGAATTACATTAATACATAGGGGTGCACTATATCAGTGATTGTTAGACAGTGTCTAGGGGCACCTTAGAGGTTACAGCCCCCCGCTGCAGGTGTCACACAGAATTACATTAATACATAGGGGTGCACTATATCAGTGATTGTTAGACAGTGTCTAGGGGCACCTGAGAGGTTACAGCCCCCCGCTGCAGGTGTCACACAGAATTACATTAATACATAGGGGTGCACTATATCAGTGATTGTTAGACAGTGTCTAGGGGCACCTGAGAGGTTACAGCCCCCCGCTGCAGGTGTCACACAGAATTACATTAATACATAGGAGTGCACTATATCAGTGATTGTTAGACAGTGCCTAGGGGCACCTGAGAGGTTACAGCCCCCTGCTGCAGGTGTCACACAGAATTACATTAATACATAGGGGTGCACTATATCAGTGATTGTTAGACAGTGCCTAGGGGCACCTGAGAGATCACAGCCCCCCGCTGCTGCTGTCTCACAGAATTACATTAATACATAGGGGTGCACTATATCAGTGATTGTTAGACAGTGTCTAGGGGCACCTTAGAGGTTACAGCCCTCAGCTGAAGGTGTCACACAGAATTACATTAATACATAGGGGTGCACTATATCAGTGATTGTTAGACAGTGTCTAGGGGCACCTGAGAGGTTACAGCCCCCTGCTGCAGGTGTCACACATAATTACATTAATACATAGGGGTGCACTATATCAGTAATTGTTAGACAGTGTCTAGGGGCACCTTAGAGGTTATAGCCCCCTGCTGCAGCTGTCTCTCAGAATTACATTAATACATAGGGGTGCCCTATATCAGTGATTGTTAGACAGTGCCTAGGGGCACCTTAGAGATCACAGCCCCCCGCTGCAGGTGTCACACAGAATTACATTAATACATAGGGGTGCACTATATCAGTGATTGTTATACAGTGTCTAGGGGCACCTGAGAGGTTACAGCCCTCAGCTGAAAGTGTCACACAGAATTACATTAATACATAGGGGTGCACTATATCAGTGATTGTTAGACAGTGTCTAGGGGCACCTGAGAGGTTACAGCCCCCCGCTGCAGCTGTCTCACAGAATTACATTAATACATAGGGGTGCACTATATCAGTGATTGTTAGACAGTGTCTAGGGGCACCTGAGAGGTTACAGCCCTCAGCTGAAGGTGTCACACAGAATTACATTTATACATAGGGCTGCACTATATCATTGATTGTAAGACAGTGTCTAGGGGCACCTTAGAGGTTACAGCCCCCCGCTGCAGGTGTCACACAGAATTACATTAATACATAGGGATGCACTATATCAGTGATTGTTAGACAGTGCCTAGGGGCACCTGAGAGGTTACAGCCCCCTGCTGCAGCTGTCTCACAGAATTACATTAATACATAGGGGTGCACTATATCAGTGATTGTTAGACAGTGTCTAGGGGCACCTTAGAGGTTACAGCCCCCCGCTGCAGGTGTCACACAGAATTACATTAATACATAGGGGTGCACTATATCAGTGATTGTTAGACAGTGTCTAGGGGCACCTTAGAGGTTACAGCCCCCCGCTGCAGGTGTCACACAGAATTACATTAATACATAGGGGTGCACTATATCAGTGATTGTTAGACAGTGTCTAGGGGCACCTGAGAGGTTACAGCCCCCCGCTGCAGGTGTCACACAGAATTACATTAATACATAGGGGTGCACTATATCAGTGATTGTTAGACAGTGTCTAGGGGCACCTGAGAGATCACAGCCCCCAGCTGCAGCTGTCACACAGAATTACATTAATACATAGGGGTGCACTATATCAGTGATTGTTAGACAGTGTCTAGGGGCACCTGAGAGGTTACAGCCCCCTGCTGCAGGTGTCACACAGAATTACATTAATACATAGGGGTGCACTATATCAGTGATTGTTAGACAGTGTCTAGGGGCACCTGAGAGGTTACAGCCCCCCGCTGCAGGTGTCACACAGAATTACATTAATACATAGGGGTGCACTATATCAGTGATTGTTAGACAGTGTCTAGGGGCACCTTAGAGGTTACAGCCCCCCGCTGCAGCTGTCACACAGAATTACATTAATACATAGGGGTGCACTATATCAGTGATTGTTAGACAGTGCCTAGGGGCACCTGAGAGGTTACAGCCCCCTGCTGCAGGTGTCACACAGAATTACATTAATACATAGGGGTGCACTATATCAGTGATTGTTAGACAGTGTCTAGGGGCACCTTAGAGGTTACAGCCCCCAGCTGCAGCTGACTCACAGAATTACATTAATACATAGGGGTGCACTATATCAGTGATTGTTATTCAGTGTCTAGGGGTACCTTAGAGGTTACAGCCCCCTGCTGAAGGTGTCACACAGAATTACATTAATACATAGGGATGCACTATATCAGTTATTGTTAGACAGTGCCTAGGGGCACCTGAGAGGTTACAGCCCCCTGCTGCAGGTGTCACACAGAATTACATTAATACATAGGGGTGCACTATATCAGTGATTGTTAGACAGTGTCTAGGGGCACCTTAGAGGTTACAGCCCTCAGCTGAAGGTGTCACACAGAATTACATTAATACATAGGGATGCACTATATCAGTGATTGTTAGACAGTGTCTAGGGGCACCTTAGAGGTTACAGCCCCCCGCTGCAGGTGTCACACAGAATTACATTAATACATAGGGGTGCACTATATCAGTGATTGTTAGACAGTGTCTAGGGGCACCTTAGAGGTTACAGCCCCCCGCTGCAGGTGTCACACAGAATTACATTAATACATAGGGGTGCACTATATCAGTGATTGTTAGACAGTGCCTAGGGGCACCTGAGAGATCACAGCCCCCCCGCTGCAGCTGTATCACAGAATAACATTAATACATAGGGGTGCACTATATCAGTGATTGTTAGACAGTGTCTAAGGGGCACCTTAGAGGTTACAGCCCCCCGCTGCAGGTGTCACACAGAATTAAATTAATACATAGGGGTGCACTATATCAGTGATTGTTAGACAGTGCCTAGGGGCACCTTAGAGGTTACAGCCCCCCGCTGCAGGTGTCACACAGAATTACATTAATACATAGGGGTGCACTATATCAGTGATTGTTAGACAGTGTCTAGGGGCACCTGAGAGGTTACAGCCCCCTGCTGCAGGTGTCACACAGAATTACATTAATACATAGGGGTGCACTATATCAGTGATTGTTAGACAGTGTCTAGGGGCACCTGAGAGGTTACAGCCCCCCGCTGCAGCTGTCTCACAGAATTACATTAATACATAGGGGTGCACTATATCAGTGATTGTTAGACAGTGTCTAGGGGCACCTGAGAGGTTACAGCCCCCCGCTGCAGCTGTCTCACAGAATTACATTAATACAAAGGGGTGCACTATATCAGTGATTGTTAGACAGTGTCTAGGGGCACCTGAGAGGTTACAGCCCCCCGCTGCAGCTGTCTCACAGAATTACATTAATTCATAGGGTTGCACTATATCAGTGATTGTTAGACAGTGCCTAGGGGCACCTGAGAGGTTACAGCCCCCTGCTGCAGGTGTCACACAGAATTACATTATTATATAGGAGTGCACTATATCAGTGATTGTTAGACAGTGCCTAGGGGCACCTGAGAGGTTACAACCCCCTGCTGCAGGTGTCATACAGAATTACATTAATACATAGGAGTGCACTATATAAGTGATTGTCAGACAGTGTCTAGGGGCACCTTAGAGGTTACAGCCCCCTGCTGCAGGTGTCACATAGAATTACATTAATACATAGGGGTGCACTATATCAGTGATTGTTAGACAGTGCCTAGGGGCACCTGAGAGGTTACAACCCCCTGCTGCAGGTGTCACACAGAATTACATTAATACATAGGGCTGCACTATATCAGTGATTGTTAGACAGTGTCTAGGGGCACCTGAGAGATCACAGCCCCCAGCTGCAGGTGTCACACAGAATTACATTAATACATAGGGGTGCACTATATCAGTGATTGTTAGACAGTGTCTAGGGGCACCTGAGAGGTTACAGCTCCCTGCTGCAGGTGTCACAAAGAATTACATTAATACATAGGGCTGCACTATATCAGTGATTGTTAGACAGTGTCTAGGGGCACCTGAGAGATCACAGCCCCCTGCTGCAGCGTTCTCACAGAATTACATTAATACATAGGGGTGCACTATATCAGTGATTGTTAGACAGTGCCTAGGGGCACCTGAGAGATCACAGCCCCCCGCTGCAGGTGTCACACAGAATTAACTTAATGCATAGGGGTGCACTATATCAGTGATTGTTAGATAGTGCCTAGGGGCACCTGAGAGATCACAGCCCCCCGCTGCTGCTGTCTCACAGAATTACATTAATACATAGGGGTGTACTATATCAGTGATTGTTAGACAGTGTCTAGGGGCACCTTGGAGGTTACAGCCCCCTGCTGCAGGTGTCACACATAATTACATTAATACATAGGGGTGCACTATATCAGTGATTGTTAGACAGTGTCTAGGGGCACCTTAGAGGTTACAGCCCCCTGCTGTAGCTGTCTCACAGAATTACATTAATACATAGGGGTGCCCTATATCAGTGATTGTTAGACAGTGCCTAGGGGCACCTTAGAGATCACAGCCCCCCGCTGCAGGTGTCACACAGAATTACATTAATACATAGGGGTGCACTATATCAGTGATTGTTAGACAGTGTCTAGGGGCACCTGAGAGGTTACAGCCCTCAGCTGAAGGTGTCACACAGAATTACATTAATACATAGGGGTGCACTATATCAGTGATTGTTAGACAGTGTCTAGGGGCACCTGAGAGGTTACAGCCCTCAGCTGAAGGTGTCACACAGAATTACATTTATACATAGGGCTGCACTATATCATTGTTTGTTAGACAGTGCCTAGTGGCATCTGAGAGGTCACAGCCCCTCGCTGCAGCTGTCTCACAGAATTACATTAATACAGGGAGTGCGGAATTATTAGGCAAATTAGTATTTTGACCACATCATCCTCTTTATGCATGTTGTCTTACTCCAAGCTGTATAGGCTCGAAACCCTATTACCAATTAAGCATATTAGGTGATGTGCATCTCTGTAATGAGAAGGGGTGTGGTCTAATGACATCAACACCCTATATCAGGTGTGCATAATTATTAGGCAACTTCCTTTCCTTTGGCAAAATGGGTCAAAAGAAGGACTCAACATGCTCAGAAAAGTCAAAAATAGTGAGATATCTTGCAGAGGGATGCAGCACTCTTAAAATTGCAAAGCTTCTGAAGCGTGATCATCGAACAATCAAGTGTTTCATTCAAAATAGTCAACAGGGTCGTAAGAAGCGTGTGGAAAAACCAAGGCGCAAAATAATTGCCCATGAACTGAGAAAAGTCAAGCGTGCAGCTGCCAAGATGCCACTTGCCACCAGTTTGGCCATATTTCAGAGCTGCAACATCACTGGAGTGCCCAAAAGCACAAGGTTTGCAATACTCAGAGACATGGCCAAGGTAAGAAAGGCTGAAAGACGACCACCACTGAACAAGACACACAAGCTGAAACGTCAAGACTGGGCCAAGAAATATCTCAAGATTGATTTTTCTAAGGTTTTATGGACTGATGAAATGAGAGTGAGTCTTGATGGGCCAGATGGATGGGCCCGTGGCTGGATTGGTAAAGGGCAGAGAGCTCCAGTCCGACTCAGACGCCAGCAAGGTGGAGGTGGAGTACTGGTTTGGGCTGGTATCATCAAAGATGAGCTTGTGGGGCCTTTTCGGGTTGAGGATGGAGTCAAGCTCAACTCCCAGTCCTACTGCCAGTTTCTGGAAGACACCTTCTTCAAGCAGTGGTACAGGAAGAAGTCTGCATCCTTCAAGAAAAACATGATTTTCATGCAGGACAATGCTCCATCACACGCGTCCAAGTACTCCACAGCGTGGCTGGCAAGAAAGGGTATAAAAGAAGAAAATCTAATGACATGGCCTCCTTGTTCACCTGATCTGAACCCCATTGAGAACCTGTGGTCCATCATCAAATGTGAGATTTACAAGGAGGGAAAACAGTACACCTCTCTGAACAGTGTCTGAGAGGCTGTGGTTGCTGCTGCACGCAATGTTGATGGTGAACAGATCAAAACACTGACAGAATCCATGGATGGCAGGCTTTTGAGTGTCCTTACAAAGAAAGGTGGCTATATTGGTCACTG